>NW_016108277.1:33472-66764 GCF_001604975.1 Cebus imitator
TCCGCCTCCTGGGTTCAAGCAATTCTCCTGCCTCAGCCTCCCGAATAGCTGGGACTACAGGCACGCACCATCATGCCCAGCTAATTTTTGTATTTTTAGTAGAGACGGGGTTTCACCTTGTTGACCAGGATGGTCTCGATCTCTTGACCTCGTGATCCACCCGCCTCGGCCTCCCAAAGTGCTGGGATTATAGGCGTGAGCCACCGCGCCCGGCCAGTCAAACAAAATTTTGTACACAAATATTCACAGCAGCACTGTTTACAATAGGCAAAGATGAAAACAACTTAACTGTCCATCAACAGATGAATGGATAAACATAGAGAAAGAAAGTAAAGTAGCAGTCCCAGGATCTAAGGGGAAGGGGGAACAGGAAGGCGCTGCTTAATGAGATCTCTATAGATTTGTCTTTTCTGAATATTTTATATAAATGGAATCATATAATATGTGGCCTTTTGTGACTGGCTTCTTTCAGTTAGCATAATGTTTTCAAGGTTCATCCATCTTTTACCACATAACAGTACTTCTGTCCTTTCTTTTCTCTTTTTTTCTTTTTTGAGACGGAGTTTTGCTCTTGTTACCCAGGCTGGAGTGCAATGGCGCGATCTCTGCTCACCGCAACCTCCGCCTCCTGGGTTCATGCAATTCTCCTGCCTCAGCCTCCTGAGTAGCTGGGATTACAGGCATACGCCACCATGCCCAGCTAAATTTTTGTATTTTTAGTAGAGACGGGGTTTCACCATGCTGACCAGGATGGTTTCGATCTCTTGACCTCGTGATCCACCCGCCTCGGCCTCCCAAAGTGCTGGGATTACAGGCGTGAGCCACCGCGCCCGGCCCTTTCTTTTCTTTTCTTGAGACAAAAAGTCTCGCTTTTGTCCCCCGGGCTGGAGTGCAGTGTCGTAATATTGGCTCACTGCAACCTCCACTTCCCAGGTTCAAGTGATTCTCCTGCCGCAGCCTCCTGAGTAGCTGGGATTACAGGCAGCTGCCACCACGCCCAGCTAATTTTTGTATTTTCAGCAGAGGCGAGGTTTCACCATGTTGGCCAAGCTGGCCTCGAACCCCTGACCTCAGGTGATCTGCCCACTTCAGCCGCCCAAAGTGCTGGGATCACAGAGCCACCATGCCCAGCCTCCTTTCTGTTTTTTCATTTTGAGACGGAGTCTTGCTCTGTAGCCCAGGCTGGAGTACAGGGGTGCAATCTTGGTTCACTACAACCTCCACCTCCAGGGTTCAAGTGATTCTCCTACCTCAGCTCCTGAGTACCTGGTAATACAAACATGCACCACCATGCCTGGCTAATTTTTGTATTTTTAGTATAGATGGGGTTTTGTCATGTTGGCCAGGCTAGTCTCAAATTCCTGACCTCAGACGACCTGCCCGTCTCAGCCTCCCAAAGTGCTGGGATTACACACATGAGCCACTGCACTCAGCCCCATTCTTTTTATAACTGAATAATTTCATTACATGGAGAAATCACATTTTGTAGACACATTTATGTATAAGTTTTTACTTGAATACTTGTTTTCAATTCTCTTGGATATATGCTTAGAAGTGGAATTGCTGGATCACATGATAATTCTACATTTAACTTACTGAGGAGCTCTCAAACTGTTTTCCATAGTGGCTCCACCATTTTCTATTCCCACCAGCAGTAGATAAGGGTTCCAATTTCTCCACATTTTTGTCAGCATTTATTTTCCTTTTTAAAAATTATAGCCATCCTAATGGATTTGAAGTAGTAAGTATCTCATTGTTTTGGAATTTTTGTTTTGTTTTGTTTTTTGTTTTTTGCTGTGCTTCATTTTAGAGACTGGGTCTCCCTCTGTCACCCAGGCTGGAGTGTGGTGGCATGAACATAGCTCACTGAAGCCTCAAACTCTTGGGTTTAAGGGATCTTGTTGCCTCAGCCTCCCAACTAAGTAGGCGCACATCACTGAAAAGGAGAAATTTCTTTTTTTTCTTTTTGAGACAGAATCTCGCTCTGTTGCCGAGACTGGAGTGTAGTAGTGTGATCTTGGCTCACTGCAACCTCTGCCTTCCAGGTTCAAATGATTCTTGTGCCTCAGCCTCCCCAGTAGCTGGGACTACAGGCGTGTCCTATCACACCCAGCAAATTTTTGTATTTTTAGTAGGGATGGGGTTTCACAATGTTGGCCCGGCTGGTCTTCAACTCCTTACCCCAAGTGATCCGCCTGCCTCAGCCTCCCAAAGTGCTGGGATTACAGACATGAGCCACGATGCCTAGCCTTATTGTGGTTTTCATTTTCATTTCCCTATTGACTACTGGTGTTGAGTGTCATTTTATGTACTTGTTGGCCATTTGTGTATCTTCTTTGGAGACATGTCTATTAAGTACTTTGTTCATTTTAAGATTGGGTTATCTTTTTGTTGTTATTTTTTGTCATTGCTTATTTTTATTTTTTTTCAGCCCTTTATTAACCAAGAAAAACTTCTTTACATATTCTGAATACCAGACCATTATCAGATATATTATTTGTAAATATTTTCTACCATTCTGTAGGCTGTCTTTTCACTTTCTTGATATATCTCTTAATGCACAAAAGGTTTTATTTTGATAAAGTACAATTTATTTATTTTTTCTTGCTTTGCTTGTGCTTTTGGTGTCATATTTAAGAAACTGTTGCCTAAAAGGTTATTATTCTTTTTAATCCTAACCTTTGTTAAGCACTTTATAGTCTGGGGCCTGCTTTCATGTACATTACTTCATGTATAAAGTGATATTTGAGAATTAAAGAGACTTAAATCTTTGAGATAATACAAAAGAAAAATAATCTTAAGTAATTGATAATGCTTGCCTAGTCTTAAAACCTATGCTATATAAGTCGGGTGACTATAGAAATTTATCATTTTAAATTAAATTTATCTCAACATATTTGAGAATAAAAGCACGTGGTATTAATAATTATGATAAGGTAACAGGCATGAATGGGCACTGTTCAGTCCAAACTGGAACATGTTTCCCCTACATATATGTAATGGAGACCTGAGTTCTAATGTCAGATTCAGCATTAACTTGCTAAGCTTTGAGCTATGCAACATGGAGTGAAGCAGATAATTTCTTTTTTTTCTTTTCTTTTTTTTTTTAGTTGGAGTCTTGCTCTGTAACCCAGGCTGGAGTGCAGTGGTGTAATCTCAACTCGCTGCAATCTCTGCCTCCCAGGTTCAAGCGATTTTCCTGTCTCAGCCTCCTGAGTAGCTGGGGCTACAGGCGCCAGTGACCACCACACCCAGCTAATTTTTGTATTTTTAGTAGATACAGGGTTTCACCATGTTGGCCAGCTGATCTCGAACTCCTAACCTCAGGTGATCCACCTGCCTTGGCCTCCCAGAGTGCTGGGATTACAGGCGTAAACCACTGTGCCTGGCCATGAAGTAGACAATTTCCGCGGTTCTTTTTCGTCTTACCATTCTAGAACCCCATGGCATATACTGTCAAGTCTATAACTGTAGATTAGTGCTGTGCTATTCTTGACCTAAGAATTTAATTCTCTGTGGTTGGCATCCTTGTTAGAGACTGTTCTAAGGTAGATGCAAGTCTTGTTAAAACAAATTACAACTTCCCTAAGTGGAGAGAGGCAAGTAGGTGCTGCCCGCTTGTTTTTGTCTGCAATGCTTCCCAGAAACTTGACTAGTGGTCAGGCGGTGTCTACCTAGTTCAGATAACTGTCTAAAACCAGAAACACCTGGAAGAGTTCTTTAACTTGAGAGTTCAGGAAGGCTTATCTTGAAGGATTTGGTGAACACTAAATCCTGTCAGTGAATGTTGTCATCCTATCCCACCTGCCTCTGTAGCTGTTACTGTATCTCCTTAACCTTCATGGTGAAACTCCTTGGAAATTGTCTATACTCAGTGCTTCCACTTGCTTTCCTCCCATTCTCTCCTCCAACCACTGGCATTTAACATCTGGGGTTTTTACTCTGCTTTAAAACCCCTGTCAAAATCACCAAGGACCTCCTAGTTGCTAGATCTAACGTACATTTTCAGTCTTCCTCTGATTTGAGCTCTTTGGAATATTTAGCACTGTTGACTTCTCTTAAAAATCCTCTTGGTCTCTTTGGGATCACCTACTGCTGGATTTTCTTCTATGTTCCTAGCTGCTACTTCTCAGTTGCCCTTCAATAGATCTCTTCCTGTGCATATCCCTTACATGTTGACATTCCTCAGGGTTCTGTCCTTAGCTCTTGACTCTTCTCATGCTGTATGCTATCCCTGGGCCATAATGCCCATTATTGGGACTTTAATTACTGCCTGATAATTGACTTCCAAACTTCATCTTTCTTTCCTGAGCTCCAGATCTATTCTTCTAGGTGTACATTTCTATGAGTTTTGCAAATGCATATAATCAAGATTTAGTTCTACCATCTCACCAACCCACTTGCTAACTGCCTTGTGCTTTCTCTTCAAAGTCAAACCCTCCCATTTCCTACCCCCAGGCAAACACTGAGGTTTTCTGTTCCTATAGTTTTGCCTTCTCCAGAATGTCATATAAGTAGAATTATACAGGCCATGCAAGGTGGCTCATGCCTGTTGTCCCAGTGGATAGAGGATCACTTGAGGTCGTCAGGAGGTTGAGACCAGCCTGGTCAACATGGTGAAACCCCATCTCTACCAAAAAATATAAAAATTAGCCAAGCACGACGGCATGTGCCTGTAGTCCCAGCTACTTGGGAGGCTGAGGTGGGAGAATCGTTTGAACTTGGGAGGCAGAGGTTGCAGTGAGCCAAGATCGTACCACTGCACTGCAGCCCAGGCAAGAGAACAAGACTTGGCTCATGCCTGTGATCCCAGTACTTCGGGAGGCTGAGGTGGGCAGATCACCTGAGATCAGGAGTTCAAGACCAGCCTGGCCAATATGGTGAAACTCTGTCTCTACTAAAAATACAAAAATTTAGCTGGACGTGGTAGCAGGTGCCTGTAGTCCTAGTAATTCAGAAGGCTGAGGCAGGAGAATTGCTTGAACCCAGGAGGCAGAGGTTGCAGTGAGCCAAGATTGCACCATTGCACTCCAGCCTGGGCAAAGAAGCAAGACTCTGTCTAAAAAAAAAAAACAAACAAAAATAAATAGAATTATACAATATACTGTCTTCTGAGTCTGACTACTTTCACTTTATGTAATGCATTTGGATTATCCATGTTGTATACAGTCATAAATTGTTCATTTTTAGTGCCATTTTATGGATGTATCATGTATCACAGATTATCCACTCCACAATTGTAGGATACTTAGCTTGTTTCCAATTTTCGGTAATTATGAATAAAGCTGTTATATACATTCATGTATAGGTTTTTATGTGAACATAGGTTTTAATTTCACTTGAATAAATAACCAGGATTACTTGGATTGGGGTATATAAATTGGGATTGCTGGGCATATGGTTAGTATATGTTTACAATTAAATTTCTTGAAATTATCAGGCTGGGTGTGGTGGCTCATGCCTGTAATCCCAGCACTTTGGGAGGGCAAGGTGAGTGGATAACCTCAGGTAGGGAGTTTGAGACCATCCTGACCAACATGGAGAAACCTGTCACTATTAAAAATACAAAATTAGCCAGGCGTGGTGGTGCATGTCTGTAATCCCAGCTACTCAGGAGGCTGGGGCAGGAGAATCACTTGAACCCGGGAAGCAGAGGTTGTGGTGAGCCGAGATTGCACCATTACACTCCAGCCTGGGCAACAAGAGCAAAACTCCATCTAAAAAAAAAAAATTATCATTAGTGGCACACAGATTTAAATATATTTGATGAATTTCTATTACCCTTATTTATGCTTAAATTATCCTACTTTTGACCAGTGAAGTCCTCAAGTTGACATCCAAGTTCTTTTAGCAAAAATCTTGTAGTCTGATGGTTTCTTTGCTGTCTTGTAAGACAAGATGTTCCAGGCATGTGATATATATTTCTTGTCCCAACTTGTATTCAATTTTAACACACTATGGCTGGTGATTGTAGAAAAGACAAGGTATTTGGAAAGTATTATAGCATGACCCATGTTCCCTAATTCTGTATGATATTCATCTTTAATTTGAATTTGTTATATAACTAACAAACCCTAAGTTCTAGATTCTGTTGAGAGAACATCCTCTTGTGTAAAATTAGGTATGCATTAGTGTGGGAGTGATAAGAGCCCACGGAAAAAGGCGGGGAAGGAAAGAACCAAATCAGGCATTGGAGCAATGAACCTCCAGATTTTTGCACGTGAATGGGGCATGGAGTGGTGTTGGGGAGGAAATGGTGATGCTATGAGGCTTTCCCTTGTAATGTTAATCAAAGAGCATGATGCAGCTCCAAAATGTGGTCTTCTGTACACAAGCATCTGAATTCTTTGAAAAGCTCCTTTTTTTTTGGACAGAGTCTCACTCTGTCGCCCAGGCTGGAGTGCAGTGGCACAATCTTGGCTCACTGCAACCTCCGCGTCCTGGGCTAAAGCTATCTTCTTGCCTCAGTCCCTGGAGTAGCTGGGACTACAGGTGTGAGCCCCCGCACTCACTCCTAATCTGAAGAGCTTTTTATTTTACCGTATTTATTTATTTATTTATTTACTTACTTACTTATGAGATGGAGTCTCATTCTGTTGCCCAGGCTGGAGTACAGTAGTGCCATCTCGGCTCACCACAACCTCTGCCTCCCAGGTTCAAGTGATTCTCCTGCCTCAGTCTCCTGAGTAGCTGGGACTACAGCTCGGGCCACCATGCCCAGCTAATTTTTGTATTTTTAGTAGAGATGGGGTTTCACTGTGTTGGCCAGGCTGGTCTGAAACTCCTGACCTCGTTATCTGCCTCGGCCTCCCAAAGTGCTGGGATTACATGCCTGAGGCACCGCGCCCGGCTCTGAGGAGCCTTTTAAAATACAGATCCCTGGCTTATACCCCAGACTAGGTGAATCAGAGTCTCTGAGAGTAAGGCCTGAAGTGGTAAAAGCCTAACCTACTGGGGTTTTATTAAAGCCTAACCTTGCTGAAGAAAGGGAAATATCCAACTTTCGCCCTCTTTAGCCATCCTGTCCTACCTAAGGTGGGGAGAAAACTAAGAAACACTGGTAAAGTTAATATATATGCTTATGTATAAGTGGAATGAATGAGAACAATGATAGCAGAGACAAGAGGGAAGAATCAGTAATATTTTTGACTATAAGATACTTGCACGGTCCATGAGGTAGCATAGTGTTATTTGAAAGTGGAATTGAATTATTTGAAAATGTAAATTGCATATTTGCATAGTGTTATTTGAAAGTGGAATTGAATTATTTGAAAATGTAAATTGCATATTTGCAAATTCTTGAGCAAACACTAAAACAAGAGAAGAATAACTGGTATGTTAATAAAGGTGAGAAAAGAGAATCATATAAAATTCTCAGTTAAAATCACAAAAGGTGGCCAGGTGTGGTGGCTCACGCCTGTAATCCCAGCAATTTGGGAGGCCGAGGCTGGTGGATCACCTGAAGTCAGTAGTTCGAGGCCAACCTGGCCAACATGATGAAACCCCATCATGCCCAAACTTGGAAGCCATCAAGACGTCTTTTCGTAGGTGAACAGAGAAACTGTAGCACCTCCAGACGATGGAATATTATTCAGCACAAAAAATAACCTTAAAAGCATGTTACTAAGTGAAAGAAGCCGATGTGAAAAGGCTGCATACTGTATTATTCCAACTATATGGGATTCTGGAAAAGGCAAAAACTATGGCGATAGTAAAAGGAACAGTGGACACCCGTGGCTAGGGGACTGAGAAAGATGAATAGGTAGAGGACAGAGGACTTTCAGGGCAGTGAAACTATTTTGTATGATACCATAATGGTGGATACATGTCATTACACATTTGTCAAAACCCACAGAATATGCAACACTGCGAGTAAACTCTAATGTAAACTGTGGACTCCAGGTGATAATGATGTGTCAATGTAGGGTCATCAGTTGTTACCAAATGTACTACTGTAGCACAAGATGTCCATAAGGGGACAAGTTGTGTGTGTATGTGCCTGTGTGTACAGGGGATATATGAGAACTCTGTACTTTCTCTTCAATTTTGCCCTGAACCAAAAACTGCTCTAAAATCTTCATTAATAACAGTAATTTTAAAAGGCCGGGGCCCCTTCTGACCTAGGGAACCACTGGTGATGGAGGGGGAGGGGTGAAGTAGTCCCCTAGAAAGCTGAAATTTTTCAAAGTTACTCAACTGATTTTGCAGAGCTAGGTTTGGAATTTCTACCTTTTCTATGCTGCCCGCCCAAGTAGTGGTTCCTGAACCAGGTGTCAGGCTTCAAGGCTGTGCAAAATTTCTCATTACACTGTCTGGGCCCTAAATGCATGCTTTCCCCTCACCCCATAAATCAAGACTCTAAAACGCCAAGGATAGGAGAACAGCACTTTCCCTTGTACTGAGTATGGGGCAAGGGAGAGCAGTCAAGCACAGACTGGCTGATATCTAACCCCCAAATGGGCTGAAGCTGATACACTTTGAAGATCGACCACGGCGGGAATATCTTTTCTTTAATCTGTCAGGGTTGTCCCACTTATTAAGTCCCACAGCTGTGGTTTAGCACGCAGCGAGTCTCACTTCCAGGTCTCCCTTAAAGTCCTACTCTCTAGCTTTGCGATTGGCGTTGGGGGAAAAGGAGGGGAGGCGGGTGCTTTTCATCGAGATTGCTAGCGGGGAGGCGGGTGCTTTTCATCGAGACTGCTAGAGGGGGGCATGGACATCGAGGCAGGGGAGTCGTGGGTAGAGCCCCGATTGCAGCCAAGACGCCATTGGACATAAGTGAGCGTGGAGCGCAAAACGACCACCCCAGCGCAATCCTGGAAGGCCGAAGGGCAGGTCTTCCAACCTCTTAAATTTCCCGGGAGCCACGCCCCTCAATTGCCTGCTTTGGATTCCAAGGTGTCGCGCCGGAAGTGACCTCACAGCGGTGGCGTGGAGACGTGGGGGCGTTTCCGGCGGCGGCGGCGGCGGTGACCGCCGAACAGTGGGGGTGGGCGTGGAGAGAGCCCCTCTTTGGGTCCTCTGGTATTCTGTGGTCGGCTTGGTGTGGTGTGCGGAGGAGCTCGAGGCCCGTCGGCGCGGAGGTGGGAACCACGGGAGGCTGCTGGTTTGTGGACGCTCGTGGGAGGGGGCTTCCGGGGTTGCCAGCCGGAGTTGCTTTAGACTTCGGAGTTCCAGGCCTTGTAGACCTTCATTGAGGCGGGCACGAGCTGGGGGGCTTCATCGGGTGCGCAGGGGGCTAGGTACTACGGGTGGTCGCAGGAGTTTGGTTTGAGGTGGGAGGCCGAGGACTACAGGATTCTAAATAGTATGGGGATTGTGTGAAGAGTGAGGCATTAACTGCTTGGGCCCTTAGTCCAGGCTTCTTGGTGGCTGCTGCAGTTGATTGGCTCACTCACTCATTGCTTCGTGCCTCAGTTTCCCATTGCATAATGAGATGCGGTGGCAGAGAAGAACGCCAGTGCCACATCCATGACTGATAGTTTGAGGACAGAGGTGAACTGGAGGGTAGAAAAAGAGGGTGCCAGAGAAATTTATACTTACCAGGGCACATCTTCTGAATCCCAGAAGTTATCCCTGGATTCATTTCTGCCTTTGGTGCAAGTCTGTGGTTCTTACCAGTGCTCTTTGTGTGATATTGATCGTATTTATCAATACTTGACTTGTTGAGTGGTTAAAGTGTTTTTGGTTTGTGGGAGGCATAGCCCTTGTTGGCTTGGTCAGTTGATTTTCAATTAATCTCCCAATAGCAGTTGCTTCGCTTAGCTTTGCAATTGGAAGATTAATTGAAAATTAACTGACCAAGCCAACAGTCTTCTCCTGTGGTTACAGATGAGGAACTCACTACCCAGAATGGTTTTTCTTCTCTTCCCTAGCCACAGATCAAACTGATTTCAGTCTGCTGTCTTAAGTACAGGTCTTTACCCCACCAAAACAGAAATGACTGTTTAGTATTTCTATACTAAACTTCTGTCTCCAAGCAGTTTAGTATTTCAAATGGACACGCAGATGGTTCCTAATTTTTTTTTTTTTTTAATGAATGACAGATTAGGTGTACTGAGCACAAAATTCTGTTTGTTTCTCTGTTTGATGTAAAAATGGTTGTAAAAACGTGACTTTTTGTTTACTACCGATTTCTTGGTAGAGCCTCCTTGGTGTAGGGCTGTGGGGCTAGAAAAGTGTCTCAAAAATGTTTGACCTGTGACCCACAGTTAGATACATTTTACATCATGACTCATTGTGCCCCTGCACACTCAGTGTGTACACACCCACATCCCAATTAAAAGTTTACTTACTCTTTCTACAGAAGATGCACTCTAAAAAAAAAATTTTGGTTGCAACTCATTAAATTGAGTCCGACCCTTAATAGGTCATGAGATATAGTTTGAAAAATACTAACTCCCAGCACTTTGGGAGGCTGAGGCGGGTTGATCACCTGAGGTCAGGAGTTCGAGACCAGCTTGGCCAACATGGTGAAACCCCATCTCTACTAAAAATGCAGAAATTAGCTGGGTGTGGTGGTGGACGCCTGTAATCCCAGCTACTTGGGAGGCTGAGGCAGGAGAATCACTTGAACCCGGGAGGCTGAGGTTGCAGTGAGCCAAGATGGTGCCGTTGCACTCTATCCTGGGTGACAAAAGTGAAATTCCATCTTGGAAAAAAAGAAGAAAAGAAAAATATTACACTAGGGCCGAGTGCAGTGGTGGGAGGATTGCTTAAGGCCTGCCTGGGCAACATAGCAAGACCCTGTCTCTAAGAAAAACAACATTGGAAAGTATTTAAAATCGTTGCCATTCGTGAGATTCTGTAATTAATACAAAATGGAAGATGTATCATTTTTCTTATCCAGAGAAGGACTTTCTAGAGTTCTCCTAAATTCAGCAGAACAACAGGACAGGACATCCAAATTCTATCTCAAAGGAGTATAGTGACCATAATGATAGTGTGTCAGAATTTTAGCAAGGCATTTATTAAGTCTCAGGATAATCGAGTGGGCGAGATGGAGGAATTTGCCAAATTGTGGTAGGATTAGATGGAGTCATGAGTTTTAGCATCTATGTCTAGAGAGGTTTGATTTATGGACACTACTTACGGCTGGAATTCTGGTGATCTAAACTGCGGTTTCATCACTTTCTTTATACAGTTTATGTATTTGAAACCTTACCTAGAAGGTTTGCTTATTGGATTTGGTGCCTTTATGAAGTAAAGCAAGAGTCATTTGGTTGGTGATTGCCAGAATGCTAAAACATCTCACTGTGTTTGCTCAGTGCTGTTTAATGAAATGGGAGAAGCATATATAAATGTGAGAAACTGCACTTGGGTCCAAAAAAAATCAACTATACCTATTGGAGGAGGGTGGAGATGTGACCTCACAGGAGTTCCTGTAATAAAAAGATTTGATATTTCAGTCACCTGTCAGTGATGTGGCCAAGAAAGCTGTGAGAAATACTGATGTGACCTGCGTTAGTATGTTGTATTAGGAAAATGCAAAATCTAGAATGAGAAAGGTTGCATCACTGGTAGGCTTGTACCTGGAATATTAGGTTTACATCTAGGTGTGCTAAGAGTAAATTTATGGTCAGAAATCAAAAGTCCGAAGATATGGTGGTATTGCTTTGGCATGAATGATTATTTTTCACATTGTCATTTCAGACTTTCAGGTATACGCTGGGTCATTGGTCTTAAAACATTTCTGTTTGAGAGTTTCTGGAAGACTGGGGAGTCTATTAGATCTTATGTCCTTTTAAGTTGGCACCTGAAACTTTTCATCATAGATTTAAATAGTGTAAGTATTTAATTTTATTTATTTATTTATTGAGACAGAGTTTCGCTCTTGTTGCCCAGGCTGGAGTGCAGTGGCTCAATCTCGGCTCACTGCAACCTGCGCCTCCCAGGCTCAAACGATTCTCCTGCCGCAGCCTCCCTAGTGGTTGGGATTACAGGTGCCCACCACCACGCCTGGCTAACTTTTTTTGTATTGTTAGTAGAGACGGGTTTCACCATGTTGGTCAGGCTGGTCTCGAACTCCTGACCTCAAGTGATCCACCCACCTCAGCCTCCCAGAGTGCTGGGATTATAGGCGTGAGCCACTGCACCCAGTCAGTATTTCATTTTAAATAGTTTAGGATGTAGTTTCTAACAAGTAAATATTGACTTCTTAAAAATAAATGTAAAATTATCTAAGCCAGGGGCATTGGCTCACGCCTGTAATCCCAGCACTTTGGGAGACTGAAGTGGGCCTATCATCTGAGGTGGGAAGTTCAAGACCAGCTTGGCCTGAACATGGAGAAACCCTGTCTCTACTAAAAAAAATATATATATATATATACTAAAAAAAAAAAATTAGCCGGGTGTGGCAGCGCATTCCTGTAATCCCAGCTACTCGAAAGGTGAGGCAGGAGAATCGCCTGAACCCAGGAGACAGAGATTATAGTGAGCCAAGATCGTGCCATTGCACTCCAGCCTGGGCAACAAGAGTGAAACTCCATCTCAAAAAAAAAAAAAAAAAATGCAATATATGTATTTTTTTTTACAATACAAATTGATGGAATATAATTTGATGTTTGAAAAACATACAACTAACCTTTTGAAGCAAAGACTGTAAGATATATAACACAGTGTATTCCATCACTTGATTTTCAGATGTTAAGCACATCTTGCATTTGTGAAATGAACCCCACCTAGTCATGTCTATACTACTTTTTACATATAGATGGATTCAGTTTGCTAACATTTTGTTAAGAATTTTGTGACTATGTTCATGATGGATACTAATCTGAGGTTTTCTTTTTTTGCGTCATCTTTGGCCTTAGTAGCAGAGTAATTGCAACCTCATAAAATGAATTGGGAAATGTTCCTTCCTCCTGTTTTCTGAAAGAGTTTGTGTAGGATTTATATTATTTCTTATACGTTTCATAGAATTTACCAGTGAAGTCCTGTGGGCCTGAGTTTTTCTCCCTCATGAAGACTTTACTAAATGTCTTAATATAGTTAGTTGAGTTAGTTTTTTTTTTTTTTATCATTCTGGGAGTTTGTCCATTATATATTTTTCCTTTTTTCTTTTTGAACTTGTATCCATTCCAGTTTCCAACAGAATTTTATCCTAAAGCAAAAGTCAGTAAACTTTCTGTGAAAGGCCAGATGACAAGCTTTATGGCCCGCATGGTTTCTGTGATTACTGCTTAACTCTCATTGTAGTGAGAAAACAGCCCTAGACAATATGTGGTCAGGTGCAGTGGCTCATGCCTTTGGGAGGCTGAGCACTTTGGGAGGCTGAGGCAGGTGGATCGTCTGAGCTCAGCCATTCAAGACCAGCCTGAGATGGTGAAACCCCATCTCTACTAAAAGTACAATAATTAGCTGGGCATGGTGGCGGGTGCCTGTAGTCCCAGCTACTCGGGAGGCTGAGGCAGGAGAATGGCTTGAACCCAGGAGACAGACGTTGCAGTGAGCCAAGATCACACCACTGCACTGCACCCCAGCCTGGGTGACAGGGTGAGACTGTCTCCAAAAAAGAAAGAAAACAGCCATAGACAATATGCAAGCATTTGAGTGTAGTTGTGTTCCAATAAAACTTTATTGGTAGCAGACCAGATCTGGCTTAGGGCTATAGTTTTCCTCCTCATCCTAAAGTAATATATTTTATGCTTGAAAATTTAAAATTGATCATCTGGTTATCCACACAGATCACGTTTATGAGAGTAGTGTGGAAGTCGATTCCCTTGCTTGCATATCTGGACTTGATTTCCAAGATGTTGTAGAAGGAATTCATGTATTTTTGTAATTTTTTTTGGGTGAGAAGTGAGGTAGCCTTCCCTCACAGTATCATTTTCCAGGGCCATAACTTAAGTTCCCTATGTGATCAGTATTCTTTCTGCCAAAAGAAGACATTTGAACTAAAATTTTTATGTAGTAGACACTATATGGATTATCTTATTTAATCTTAAAATAATCCAGTATCTTAATTCTAAAATAATCCATATAGTGGTTCTATGAGATAGGGGTATAACTGGCATAATTCTCTACAGATGAGGCAGTTGAGACTCAGATTAGGTAATTTGCCCAGGTGGTAGTACTGGTTAGTAAGGAAGTACAGAAGTGAATGGGTACTGTACTGTGATGTGTGATTTCTTTTTTTTTGAGACAGAGCCTCTTGCTCTGTCACCCAGGCTGGAGTACAGTAGTGCGATCTTGGCTCACTGTAACCTCCACCTCCCACCACTTCTGACTAATGTTTTGTGTTTTATCTAGAGACAGGGTTTTGCCATGTTGCACAGGCTGGTTTTGAACTCCTTAGGCTCAAGCAGTCAGCCCTGTCAGCCCTCTTTGACCTCCCAAAGTGCTAGGATTTCAGACACTAGCCACCAGAGGCATGAGCCACCACACCCAGCATGATTTCAGAATTTTATTCTCTTTCCACCTTGCTGCCTTTTATGGAAGATAGAGGTTTAGTACTAGGATTGTGCTAGATTTCTTTTTCTGGGGGTGGGGGGTGGAAACAGTCTTGCCCTGTTGCCCAGGCTGGTTTGAAACTCCTGGCCTCAAGTGACCTTCCTGCCTTAGCCTCCCAGAGTACTGGGATAGGGCCGGAGCCATCATGCTTAGTTGGATATTTTCTTTTAAGATCTCTGCCATTCCCAAGATTTTGATTCAACAAACACCTTTCTTGTTGTGTGGAACAATTCCTAATTGTTCAGAAATCTGTAACTAGTCACTCATCTACAGCTGTTAATTATAATTGTTTTTAGCAAGCCAAGGGGTTGTTCATTGGATCTGAATGCTGTGAGTTCTGTCTTATGTGGCACAGGAGATGGAAGTAGCTAGATTTGTAATTGGCAACTTGTTTATTTGTAATTTATGGATCATTTGGGCAGCTGCCTCAGTAATGTAATAAATGGAAGAGTGTTTAGCACTACCTGACTTTGTTATCCAAAGGCTTATCAGAGTAATGATAAAGTCCCATTACTTATCTGGCATTCAGTAGTCTGGAAATCCTGATAGTTCAGTATTTGGGCAAAATAGTACCATAATTTAAAATAATATGCAAAATCCTGATTATGATTATGTGATATCTATGGCTCTCTTCCTAGCTACACAGATTGTTAGCTTAGATTTTTAATAACTAGTTGGCAAAATAAGTGTTAGTTAGCTGCACCAACATTGCATTAAAAAAAAAAAAAAGAAGTCTTACATTGGTGAATACTACACAGAAGAATTAGTTCTTTTTAGAAGTGGAATTGTTTGAAGGATTCATTGTCATGAATAGGCTTTACAGCGAAGGGGTGTGTGTGTGTGTGTGTATAATTGTACTTCAAATCCTGTCATCAAACATCAAGAAGTAGTAGAGGAATGTATTAATGAAATGAAAGATATTCCAATCGTATAAGAACAAAGTTATAAGTGAATTAAAGGGTCTTTACCTGGAGGTGTTTAAGAAATAAAGGCAGAAGGAAGGCAAATAATACCAAATGAACTTTAGTAGCAGGTTTTGTACTGAATAGTAATTCACAACATTTCTGAATTCAATAGTCATTACAATTTTAGGAATAATTTATTGGGAGAAAAACTATCAGTGAAGCAAGAGTACTTAAGAAGTATGTTTAAGAAAACATCAAAACCATTGCACCCCTACCAGAATGAGTAAGTTAAAGAGAACAATAGTACCAAGCTTTGGCAAGATGAGGAGCAAAAGGAGCTTTCTTGTGGTGAGTTGTGTAAATGTAGATGGTAATATAAGATGGTACAACCGCTTTGGAAAACTGGAAGTTCCTAATAAAATCATAAATATAATATGACTTCCTGTGTTATATGCCCCACAGAAGTGGATGCATTTGTCCACAAAAATATATTGTATACAGTGTATAAGAATATTATTTGTAATAGCTCAGAACTAGAAATAACCCAACTGTATATCAGCAATAGAATGGATAAACACATTGAAGCATACTTAGAGAAAACAGCACAGCCGTGAGGAAGAATAAACTTCTGATGCATCCAACAATAGGGATGAATCTCACAAATGTACTTTTTTTTTTTGAGACAGTGTCTTGCTCTGTCATCCATACTGGAGTGCAGTGGCAGGATCTTGGCTCACTGCAACCTCCACCTCCCCGGATCAAGGGATTCTCATGCCTCAGTCTCCTGAGTAGCTGGGATTAAAGGCATGTGCCACCACACCCAGCTAATTTTTTGTATTTTTAGTAGCGACGGTTTTGCCATGTTGGCCAGGTTAGTCTCGAACTCCTGACGTCGAGTGATCCACCTATCTTGGTTTCCCAAGATGCTTGGATTACACGGGTGAGCCACCACACTCAGCCTCACAGATGTACTTTTGAACTAAAGAAGCCAAATAACAGAGAACCTTTATGATTCTGTTTATATGAAGTTCAAAATCAGGCTCAAATAATTTTTCATGATGTCAGAATAATAACTACCTGTAGGAGGACACAATGGAGCCTTTGAGTTGTTGGAAATAGTCTATCTTGTTTGGAGTGATGGTCACATGGGTGAATTGATATGTAAAGTTTCATGCAAGTGTACACTTAAAATATGTAGACTGACTTACTGTGTATGTTCTACTCTGATAAATAAAAGACAGCAAGATTGGTTCCTTATAGCTCCTATGGCTCCTGTACCTCTTTTGACATGGAGGTGTTAGCTCTATAATTGATGGAGCCCCTTCCCTAGTCTTATTAGGAACCCAGTTGATGGCACTGTACTTGTTTTAGATTTACTGTTTTCTGTAAATAACAGAGTTTTCTTTATAACCTTTTTGATGAGTTTTGAATAATGCATTAATGTATTTTATCAAGGGAAGTTTCTGAGGAAAGGGCAGTTTGTTACACATTCAGTGGTTACATTTTTAAAAGTTTCTATTACTATTAACTACAGGCCAGGCCGCAGTGGCTCACGCCTATAATCCTAGCACTTTGGGAGGCAGAGGTGGGCGGATCACCTGAGGTCAGGAGTTTGAGACCAGTCTAGCCAACATGGTGAAACCCTGTCTAATAAACCGTATCTAATAAAAATACAAACATTAGCTGGATGTGGTAGTGGGCTACTCTGGAGTCTGAGCCAGGAGAATTGCTTGAACCTGGAAGGTGGAGGTTGCAGTGAGCCAGGATCACGCCACTGCACTCCAGCCTGGGCAATAGAACAAGACTCTATCTCAAAAAAGAAAAAAGGAAACAAAATGTACTCAATCTCACTGAATCTCAGATTCTTACAGATTTGTTGATCATTGTTGCAACTCAGTGATGGGTATGTGGAGGTTCGTTGAGCCATTCTCTCTGCATTTGTTATGTTTAATATTTTCTATAATAAAGTGTAAAAACAAGCCTTATGGGTGAGCCTGCTAATTCATTGTTCTTTTAATCTTCGGTTCTATCAGCATAGTTTTATGATACTTGCTCAGTTAGATCACTAGGTAACTGTCTAGAGTTTGATTAATCCCTAGAGCTGGACTCTTTCAGACTTCATGTTTCTGATGAGACATACTCTCTCTCTCTTTTTTTTCTTTGTTTTCTGAGACAGGGTCTCTCTTGTTTTCCCCAGGCTAGTCTTGAACCCCTGGACTCAAGTGATCCTCCTGCCTTGACCTCCCAAACTGCTGGAATTACAAGTGTGAGCCACCATGCTCAGCCAAGATGTACTCTTACCAGAGGAGTGCTTTATTTTTTATTTTTTTCAAGATGGAGTCTTGGTCTGTTGCCCAGGCTGGAGTGCAGTGGTATGATCTCAGCTCCTGAGTAACTGGGATTACAGGTGTACGCCACCGCACCCGGCTAATTTTTGTATTTTTAGCAGAGGCAGGGTTTCACCGTATTGGCCAGGCTGGTCTCCAACTCCTGACCTGGTGATCTGCCCATCTTGGCCTCCCAAAGTGCTGGGATTTCAGGCATGAGCCACCACCCCTGTCCCAGGAGTGCTTTATATGCCTTTTTGCCCCTTTCCCTTCTTTTATTTATTTATTTATTTATTTATGAGACGGAGTCTCATTCTTGTTGCCCAGGCTGGAGTGCAATGGCGTGATCTCGGCTCACTGCATCCTTTGCCTCCCAAGTTCAAGTGATTCTCCTGCCTCATCCTCCCAAGCAGCTCCCAATTACAGGCATGCGCCACCACGCCCAACTAATTTTGCATTTTTAGTAGATAGGGGGTTTCATCATGTTGGTCAGGCTTGTCTCGGAACTCTTGACCTCATGTGATCCACCTGCCTCGGCATCCCAAACTGCTGGAATTACAAACGTGAGCCACTATGCTCAGTCAGGACATACTCTTTTTTTTTAAGGCTAGTCAAGTGACATACTCTTTTACCAGAGGAGTGCTTTATATGCTTTTTTGTCCCTTTTCCTTCTTTTAGACTTTACACTTTATGTATGTATATGTCTAAAATTAGTATTTGAAAACAGCTTCAAATACTGGTTTGAAGCTGGTTTCTTTTTTTAATGTAAAAACACTGAACCAGTGTTTCACTTTGTGCTTAACATGTGTATTTATATTCACCTGCTAGCTATTTCCTGACTTCCTTCTGTGTGTAGGGAAACGTTAGGTTTCATATCTTATATAGGGTTTTGCATAGAGTATACTTAAGGATACTGTATTTTTAGAACCGTTTTCAAAAAGAGGCAAGACATTTAGATGTGAATATGTAGGTACTCTAGATTTTGAGTGATTAACTTCTGTCACATTATTTCTAATTCATTCATTGATTGAATAAATATTTATTGACTTCTTCCACTCTAGGCAATCTTACTGACTGAACAAGACAGACAAGGTCCTTTGCCCTGTTCTAGTAGGGTGACACACACTATATATCTCTATTTTTTGTTTTTTGAGACGGCCTCGCTCTGTCATCCAGGCTAGGGTGCAATGGCATGATCATGGCTCTTTGCAGCCTTGACTTCCTGGGCTCAAGCAGTCCTTCTGTCTCAGCCTTCTGACTAGCTGTAGCTTGTATTACAGGCGTGTGCCACCATGCCTGGCTAGTTTTTAAAGAATTTTTTTGCAGAGATGGGGTCTCCCTGTGTTGCCTAGGCTGGTGTCCCACCTCGGCCTCCTAGAGTGCTGGGATTACAGGCATGACCCACCATGCCCGACCAACACACACAAGATAATTCATATAGTGATTGATTTTGAGATCATAACAGGAGTTGAGGTGTTGGAGAATAATGATGAATAACCACGTTAGATTGGGTAGACAGGGAAGGCTTCTTCGAGATGGTAGCATTTTACCAGATGCCAGAAAGGCAAGATGGAACTAACCATTCATAGAGCTTGGGGAAGTGTTCTAGGAATCCCTTGTGCAAAATTTGGGAGGCCTTGGCCTCCCAAGGTGCTAGAATTACAGGCATGAGCCATCATGCCCAGCACAAAAATTTAGTTGTTTGCTGCTATTATATAAAATATAGTTGTTTTTTCTACATTGAACACATATCCTGTGACCTTGCTAAATTTCCTTATTCTAGTAGGACTTTTTATGGATTGACTATATACAGTCAATTATATCACTGCAAATAAAGACAGTTTTACTTTGCACTTTTTTTTCCTGTCTTAATGCACTGGCTAGGACCTACAGTTGTTGAATAGAAGTACAAGTGGTGAGAGTGGACATCCTTGCCTCATCCCCAGTATTAGGGGAAAAGCATTTATTTCATCCCCACCTTTTTTTTTTTCTTTTTTAAAGACAAGGCCTCAGCTGGACATTGTAGCTCACACCTGTAATCTTAGCACTTTAGGAGGCCAAAGTAGGTGGATAGCTTGCTCAGGAGTTGGAAAGCTGGGCAACATGGCAAAACCCCATCTTATAAAAAATACAAAAATTATCCAGGTGTGGTGGTGTGGGCCTGTAGTCCCAGCTTCTCAGGAAGTTGAGGTGGGAGGATCAGTTGAGCCTGGGAGGTCAAGGCTAGCCTGGGCAACAAAGTGAGACCCTGTCTCTACAAAATATATAAAAAATTAGCTGGATATGGTAGCACATACCTATAGTCCCAGCTACTCAGGAGGCTGAGGTGGGAGGATCACTTGAGCCCAGGAGCCCAGGAGGCTGCAGTGAACCGAAAAAAAAGAAGAAAAGAAACAAAATATATAAAATAAAGACAGTGTCTGGCTCTGTTGCCCAGGCTGGAGTACAGTGGTACGATCATAGCTCACAGTAGCCTCAAACTCCTGAGCTCCATGATCCTCTTGCCTCGGCCTCTGAAGTGCTAAGATTACTACAAGTGTGAGCCACCATACCTGGCCTATTTCACCATTAAGTATGATGTTAGCTGTAATTGTTTTCTAGATGCCAGCTTTCCCTCCCCTTTTTAAATATTGTGAATGATTGTTAAATTTTGTTAAATTATCTTTCTGCATTTATTGATATGATTATATATGATTTCATCACTTATTTTGTTAATGTGATGGAAAGCATTGATTTTTTTTAAAAAATTAAACTTCAGAGATAGTTGTAGATTCATATGCCATTATAAATAATACAGAGATATTCTTTATACCTACCGGTTTTCCCTGTTGGTAACATCTTGGAAAACTAATACAGTATCACTACTAGGATATTGACATTGATATAGTCAAGATGTAAAATATTTCCATTACTACAAGAGTCCTTCATGTTGCCACCCTGTCACAGTGAGGGCAGTGGCGTGACTTCAGCTCACTGTGACCTCTGTCTCCAGGGTTCCAGTGATTCTCCTGCCTCAGCCTCCCTAGTAGCTGGGACTATAGGCACTCGCCACCATGCCCGGCTAATTTTTGTATTTTTTAGTAAAGATGGGGTTTCACCATGTTGGCCAGGCTGGTCTTGAACTCCTGACTTCAGGTGATCCACCCTCCTCAGCCTCCCAAAGTGCTGGGATTACAGGCATGAACCACCGTGCCCGGCCCTGTTCTTCATTTCTATAGCTTTGTCATCTTAAGAATGTTACACAAATGGAATCATACAGAATACAACCTTGTGGGGTTGGCATTTTTACTTTTTGTCCCATGGTCGGGATGTACCACTGTTTATGCACCCATTGAGATCACCTGGGTTGTTTCCAGTTTGTGGCTTTTTTGAGTGTCATATAAACACTTGTGTATAGGTCTTTGTGTGAACCGAGGTCTTCCTTTCTCTGGGATAAACAACCAGGAGTACAACTGCTGGGTCATATTCTAGTTGCATGTTTCGTTTTCTGTAGTTTTTTTCTCTGTCGCTCAGGCTAGAATGCAGGGTGCAATCATGGCTTACTGCAACCTCCGCTTCCCGGGTTCAAGCGATTCTCATGCCTTAGTCACTCAAGTAGCTGCAATTACAGGTGTGTGCCACCATGTCTGGCTGATTATTGCATGTTTTTTTTGTTTTTTTTGTTTTTTTTTAAGTAAACTGCCGGGGTGTTTTCCAAAGTGGCTGTACTAATTAATAGTTGTGCTAGCAATGTATGAGTGATCCATTTTTTCCACATTCTTTACTAGCATCTGGTGCTATCACTGTATTTTAGCCATTTTGAAAGATATATGTTCTAGATACTAGTCCTTTGTCTTTGTCAGATAATGTGATTTGCAAGTATTTTCTCCCAGTCTGTTGCCTGTCTTTTGTGGAATAAAAATTTTTAATTTTCAAGAAGTCTAGTTGATCAGCTTTTCTTTTTATGGATTGTGCTTTAGGTATCCAGTCTAAGAACTCTGCCTAATCCTAATCTTGAGGGTTTCTCTTACGTTTTTTCTAAAAGTTTTAGAGTTTGATGTTTTACACTTAAGTTCATGATCCATTGTTGGAAACAGATGCTTGGTGCCACAAAGAAAAATTAGCACTGAGACAAAGGATTTCTCAGCAAAGCAATTTTTACTTCCTGCACTGCAGGAAGGGTACGCTCACTAGCCATCTTGCCATGGGAGTACAAAGAACAAAGGAAAAGCAGACATTCTTTACACATTAGGGTTTGTCCTTGTTGCTGTGTCTGATTTCCATCGGTTGGAGTCAGACCTCATATTTAAACTAAAACCTGATTGGTTAATAACTCAAAACTTTTTAAAACAGGTAAGGGCCATAGGCTATGAGCTGGGACATGCCTATGAGTACATCCAGCACAGGCATTTTGGTTAAAGTACAAGGACATAGAATATACTACGTTCCTGTAAGCATGGCATGTCTTACAGCTACATAGGATAGAGCTTAACATAGAGTTGTTAGCAAATTTATTCTTTAACAAGAAAAGAAACTTAGACTTAACCTCTTATCCTAGAGATTTCTTGCCTATCCTGTTTTCCAAAGGCTTGCCATCCTTTTTCCCCCAGGGAGGATTTTAACTGTCCCACCCTCCCCTGAACGCCTCTTTCACTTCTTTTTACTTTCGCTTTGCTCTTTCTGACCTCTCAGCCATGTGAAACTATCACAGATCTTTCAGAGAGGAACCACTTACACACTTACACTTACTTAACCTTTAGAATTTTGACTACCAACGAAGTACTTTGTTTACCCTCTTTGTGACATTTCCTACCTTGGTTTGTGCACAAAGTTTGAAGCCTTTTTCCCTCCTTGCTGAGAGACCAGGTTGATTTATTCCCACTCCAGATAGGTCTTGACTCTTGGCCTGCTGCAACAAGGAGGGGCCGTTAGGTGCCTCCTTACGAGAGAGAGGACTGGAGACCACCCTGGAGGCGAATGAGTCCCTTCATGGTCGCCAAATTTGTTGGAAGCAGATGCTTGGTGCCGCAAAGAAAAATTAGCACTGAGACAAAGGATTTCTCAGCAAAGCAATTTTTACTTACTGCACTGCAGGAAGGGTACCCTCGCTAGCCATCTTGACACAAGAGTACAATGAATAAAGGAAAAGCAGACATATTTATTCCTTACACATTTGGGGTTGTCCTTACTGCTGTGTCTAATTTCTGTTGGTTGGAGCCAGACCTCAAGATTTAAACTAAAACCTGATTGGGTAATAACTGAAAACTTTTTAAACAGGTAAGGGGCAATGGTCTGTGAGCTGGGACATGCCTGTGAGCACATCCAGCACAGATATTTTGGTTAAAGTACAAGGACATAGAATATACTACATGCCTGTAAGCATGGCATGTCTAACAGCTGCAATAGGATAGGGTTTAACAAAAAGGTTAGCAAATTTATTCTTTAACAAGAAAGGAAACTTTGAAAAAAAGCTTTTCTACTTCCCACATCCATTCTGAGTAAATTTTTGTATAAAGTGTGAAACTTGGTTGGAGGTTCATTTTTTTTGCTGATGGATTTCCATGTGCTCCAGCACTGTTTGTTGTAAAAGCTGTGCTGCCTGCATTGAATTGTTTTTTGCACTTTGTCAGAAATCAGTTGGGTATATTTTTGTGAGTCTGTTTCTGGGTTCTGGCTTCCATTTTATCGATTTACATGTCTGTGCCTCTGCCAGTACTACATAGTCTTGATTATTATAGCTGTGTAAGTCTTGAAATCAAGTAGACTGATTGTTCCTAGTTTCTTATAAAATGATTTAGTGGCTGGGTGCAGTGGCTCATACCTGTAATCCCAGCACTTTGGGACGCTGAGGCGGGTGGATCACTTGAGGTCAGGAGTTCAAGACCAGCCTGGCCAACATGGGAAAATCCCATCTCTACTAAAAATAGAAAAATTAGCCGGGCATAGTGGCAGGCACCTGCAATCCCAGCTACTTGGGAGGTGAGTTGGGGAATTGCATAAACCTGGGAGGCAGAAGTTGCAGGGAGCCAAAATCACACCACTGCACTCCATCCAACCTGGGCAACAGAGTGAGACTTCATCTCAAAAAAAAAAAGAAATTGATTTAGCTATTTTAGTTCCTGTACCTTTCCATGTAAATTTTAGATATATCTACAAATTTTGCTGGGATTTTGCTAAGAATTGCATTGATCTGTTATACCAATTTGGGGAGAATTTGCATACTTTATGTTGAGTCTTTTAATCCATGAACATGTTATACCTGTTATATTTAGCATTTTTATTTTTTTCTCAGTGTTGCATAGTTTTCAGTATACACATCCTGTACCCTTTTTTTTTAAGATGTACACCTAGTACTGTATTTTTTGAGCAATTATAAATGGTACCATATTTTAACTTTCAGTGCTCATGTGTTCATTGCTAGTATACTGAAATAAGATTGACTTCTGTATGTTTATCTTGTATCCCACAATCTTGCTGAACTCACTTGCTCTAAGACTTTTTGTAGATTATGGGAATTTTCTCCATAGACAGTCATGTCATCTGCAAATGGAGACAGTTTTGTTTTTTCCTTTCCAACCTGTTTACCTTTTATATCTATTTTTTTGTCTTATCGCAAGAACTTCTAGAGCTATATTGAGTTAGAGCGGTGAGGGTGGACATCCTTGCCTTGTTCCTGTTCTTATAGGGAAAGCATTCAGTCTTTCCCCATTTAGTATAATGTTAGCTGAAGGGGTTTTTAGATGCTCTTTACCAGATTGACGAAGTTGCTCTCTGTTCCCATTTTTCTGAGAGGCTTTGTGAAAAAAAGAATGAATGGGTGTTAAATTTTGTCAAATGCATTTTTTGTGTCAGTTGCTATGAACATGTGTTTTTCTTATTTAGCCTGTTGATACGGTAGATTATATTGACTGGTTTTCTGATATTGAGTCAGCATTGCATCCTTGGAATAAACTCCACCTGGGTGTGGTGTGTAATTTTTTTTTTCCCCAAGATGGAGTCTTGCTCTGTTACCCAGGCTGGAGTGCAGTGGTGTGCTCTCAGCTCACTGCAACCTCTTCCTCCTGGATTCGAGGAAATCTCCTGCCTCAGCCCACCAAGTAGCTGGGATTACAGGTGCCCACTACCACACCTGGCTAATTTTTGTATTTTTAGTAGAGACAGCGTTTCATCATGTTAGCCAGGGTGGTCTTGATCTCCTCACCTCATGATCAGACCACCTTGGTCTCCCAAAGTGCTGGGATTACAGAAGTGAGCCACCACACCCAGCCTAAAATTGATTGATTTTTAAAATATCAGACCAACTTTGCATTCTAGGAGTAGAGACCTAAATATACTTGATATATTAGACTTTTAAAATTTATTGCTGGATTTCATTTGTTAATATCTTCCTGAGGATTTTTGGCCTATATTTGTGCAGGATGTTCTTTTTTTTCACATCAGAGTTATGCTAGTCACATTGAACAAATTGGGAAGTATTTCATTCTCCTGTGTTTTTCTTTTCTTTCTTTCTTTTTTTATTTTTGAGACAGTCTCGCTTTGTCGCCTGGGCTAGAGTGCGGTGGTGCAATCTTGGCTCACTGCAATCTCCACTCCTGGGTTGAAGCCATTCTTTTTTTTATATTTTTGGTAGAGATGGGGTTTTGTCATATTGGCCAGGCTGGTCTCGAGCTCCTGACCTTAAGTGATCCACCCTCCTCAGCCTTCCAAAGTGCTGGGATTATAGGTGTGAGCCACTGCACTCAGCTGTTTTTTGTTTTTGTTTTTTTTTAAAAGGAGCCTCACTTTGTCACCCAAGCTGGAGTGCAGTGGTGTGATCTTGGCTCACTGCAACCACTGCCTCCCAGGTTCAAGCAATACTCTTGCCTCAGCCTCCTGAGTAGCTGGGACTACAGGCATGTGCCACCACGCCTGGCTAATTTTTGTATTTTTAGCAGAGACAGGGTTTATTTTGTATTTTCAGTAGAGACCATGTTGGCCAGGCTGGTCAGGAACTCCTGACCTCAAGTGATCCGCCTGCCTTGGTCAAAGTGCTGGGATTACAGGCATGAGCTATTGCATCCAGCTTCATTCTCCTGTGTTTTCTAAAAGTTTGTATGAGATTGACATTAAATTTTCCTAAAATGTTGGATAAAATTAACTGGTAAAGCTATCCAGTTCAGACTTAGTTAAAAAGAAAAAGCCAGTAAAGTTATCTAGGCCTGTATTTTTCTTTGTAGGAAGGTTTTAGGTTACATAATCAAATTGTTTTTTTTTCTATTAAATAGACTATTTTTTAGAGCAATTTTAGTTTCAGGGAAAAAATTGAACCCAAAGTACAGAGGGTTCCCATATATCTCTCTGTTGCCCCCCCAGCAAGCCTCCTCTGTTGTCACCATCCACGCCACAGTCATGTTTGTTACAATTGATGAACCTACACTGACACATCATTGTCATCCAGAGTCTGTAGTTAACATTGGGGTTTACTCCTGGTGTTGTACATTCTGTGAGTTTTGAAATGACACATATCTACCATTATAGTAACAAACAGAATACTTTCACTGCCCTAAAAAAATTCCTTGTGTTCGCCTGTTCACCTCCCCTGCCCCCCACCAGCCACTGGCAACCACTGAACCTTTTACTGTCTCCATAGTTTTGCCTTATCCAGAAAACCTTGTTGCTGGAATCATACAGTATGTATCCTTTTCACACCGGCTTCTTTTACTTTGTAATGTGCTCTTAAGTTTCCTCCATGTCTTTTCATGGCTTGATAGCTCATTTCTTTTTTGTGCTGAATAATATTCCATTGTCTGGATGTGCCACAGTTTATTCATCCATTCACCTACTGAAGGATGTCTTGATTGCTTCCACATTTGAGCAGTTCTTTAGAAGATTGGTGATGTTTTTGTGACCAGAAATATGCCATAAAAACTAAACTCATTTATATCAAATAACCTATAGTAAAATTGGTTTCATTATGTGTTGATTTACTTAAAGTCACAGTTGCTGAGAACCTGTCGACTATATTGAGGTCAGGAGTTCGAGATCGGCCTGGGCAACAAGGTGAAACCCTGTCTCTACTAAAAAAAAAATACAAAAATTGTGTGGTGCTGTGCACCTGTAGTCCTAGCTACTTGGGAGGCTGAGGCAGGAGAATTGCTTGGACCTGGGAGGCAGAGGCTGCAATGAGCTGAGATTGTGCCACTGCATTCCAGCCTGGGCAACAGAGCAAGACTCAGTCTCAAAAAAAAGAAAAGTGCATACTCAAAGTGGCTGCATCATTTTGCATTCCCGTCAGCAATGAGTGACGGTTTTTGTTGCTCCACATCTTCATCAGCATTTGGTGTTGTCAGTGTTTTGAAATTCTGGCCATTCTGACAGGTGTGTAGTGGCATTTCCATTAATTCCCTAATGACATGATGTAGAGCATCTTTTCATATGCTTGCCTGCCATGTCCATGTCTTTGGTGAAGTGTCCTTTTGGGTCTCTTGGCTCATTTCCTTTTCTTCTTCTTTTCTTTTCTTTTCTTTTCTTTTCTTTTCTTTTCTTTTCTTTTCTTTTCTTTTCTTTTCCTTTTTTGAGCCGGCATCTCACTGTGTCACCAGGCTGGAGTGCAGTGGCACAATCTTGGCTCACTGCAACCTCCACCTCCCGGGTTCAAGCGATTCTTCCACCTCAGTCTCCCAAGTAGCTGGGGCTACAGGTGCTCACCACCACACCTGGCTAATTTTTTTGTATTTTTAGTAGAGATGGGCTTTCACTGTATTGGCCAGGCTGGTCTCCAACTCCTGACCTTGTGATCTGCCTGTCTGGGCCTCCCAAAGTGCTGGGATTACAGGCATAAGCCACTGCACCCGGCCTTACTCATTTCTTAATCAGGCTGTTTGTTTTCTTATTGTTGAGTTTTAAGGGTTCTTGGTATGTTGTAGATAACAGACCTTTTATCAAATATGTCTTTTACAAATATTTTCTCCTCGTTTGTGTCTTGTCTTATTCTCTTGATAAATTCAGTTTTTAAAATAGACATGCAGCTGTTCAGATTTTTTCTTATATCAGTTTTGATAACTTTAGTTGTCAAATTTACTGTGGTAAAGTTATTTTTTAATGTCTATGATGTCTCTTTGTTCATTTCTGATATTAATAATATGTGTTTTTTTTTCTTGATTAGGGATTTGCCAACTTTATTATTTTCAAAGAACTAGTTTTGTTTTATTTTTCTTAATTGTTTCTTATTTCATTGGTTTCTGCTCTTGATTTCCTTTCTATTAACATCAGGTTAATCTGTTCTCTTTTTTAACTGATATTTAAGATGGAAGCTTAGATCGTCTATCTTAGACCTTTCTTTCCTAATACAAGCACTTAAAGTTATAAATTTCTTCTTTTACGTGCTGTATTAAGCACATTATTCAGAAGTTGATGTTTCATTAACAAGTGGGAGGGTTGTTTCAGGCCGGGAGCTTGACACCAGCCTGGGCAACGTAGCGAGACCTTGTCTCTACAAAAAATTTTTTAAAATTAGCTGGGCATGGTGGCACCAGACTGTAGTCCTAGCTACTCAGGAGGCTGAGGCGGGAGGATTGGTTAGGCCTGGGAGGTTGAGGCTGCAGTGAGTTATGATGGCACCACTGCACTCCAGGCTAGGTGACAGAGCTGAGACTCTGTGTCTCAAAATAATAAAATTAAATAAAATTTTTTAAATAAAATACCCAGAATTTATTACTGTCATCAGCAAAGAGGGGCATTATCAGTATTTGTTTTTTTAGTATATTGTTTCTCAGCCACATATTCTCTTTGAAAGCATTTTGACAGATTTGTTAAAATGCAGTGTAAACAGGTTATAGTTTGTGTGATTTGATGTATATAAGTATTAAGATAATGTATGTGCTTTAAAGCAATTCTAGGATCTTTATATGTATTAAATAACATTGCTTATTAATATGCATACTTCTGAAAAAAATTTATTTTTTTTTATGGTTTATTACCTCAGTTAACAATGTGATAGAATATGTTTTGTTAACCAGTTGGACAAAGCCTGATATATTTGCTTAATTTAATTAAAAGTTTGTGTTTTTAGCAAGGTACACTGAATAGTTCCTTCTCTTCACAGTGGTCTCACATCTGAAACATGGCTACAGATTGGCTGGGAAGTATTGTGTCCATCAATTGTGGAGATAGCTTGGGTGTCTATCAGGGAAGAGTGTCAGCTGTGGATCAGGTCAGCCAGACCATCTCCCTCACCCGGCCTTTCCATAATGGAGTGAAGTGTCTTGTTCCAGAAGTCACCTTCCGGTGAGTGTGTTGACTGATTCTTCTAAATCCAACCTGGTAGTCCGTGGAGCTTGAACCTAGATCTGATTGCTGATATTCTCTTGCATATGGCTGCTTTTAAGTAGAGTCTTGTTAAGTGTGAGATTTTGGCAGCCTTAGGTCTTACAGTCCACCTGCTGTTCCCAGCAGGGACTTTGTATTGTAATTAGCTCCCAGCCAGTGTTTCTTATCCAGTGATCCTTACCTGTTCTCAGCCAATGATTCTTATCTTTGTTAAGCATGCAATATTATATAAATGTGTCAAATCAGAATAACCTTTTTCTTTTATGGTTTTAGATGTTCTTTCTTGGTTTTGTATTTGTGTTTTCTCAATCTAAGGTCCTTAATGATTTTATTCCCATGCATAAATGTTTCTCTCTTTGTAGGTTGGTATTGTGATTTATCCCCAGAACACTTTGCAGCAAGTAGCTAAAGTCTTTCGTTATGGAAAAGCCTTTTTCTTAGTATTTACCAACAGATCTCAAATTCACTTATTTCTTCACATTTCTCTCTTCACCGGTTTGGCAGATAGCCTTCCATTCTTCTGTACAAATAAAAAAAAAATAGGCTGTCAGGCAAGAGCTTCCCTGATTTTCTGAGCGATTCCCTTCCTACACATACCAGCGTATATATTGCTTATCTCCTCTGCAGTCTCTTCAGATGTTACCCGTCTGTTCAGGGCTACCCTTATGTATGCTTAGAGGCTATCCCTTTCTACCTCCTTTGAGACCTTGCTCCATCTCTTCTGTGTTTTCCATTTCAACCTTTATGTTGCTTCACTCCTTTTATTTTTTCTTCTTTCCTTCCTTTCCTTTCTTTCCTTTCTCTTCCTTTCTTTACTTTCTTTCTTTCGACAGAGTCTTGCTGTTGCCCAGGCTGGAGTGCACTGGTGTGATCTCAGCTTACTGCAACCTCCATTACTGGGTTTCAAGCAATTCTCCCGCCTCAGCCTCCCAACCAAGTGGCTGGGATTACAGGCGTGCACCACCATGCCCAATTAATTTTTGTATTTTTAGTAGAGATGGGGTTTCGCCATGTTGGCCTGGCTGGTCGCGAACTCCTGGCCTCAAGTGATCTGCCTACCTCAGCCTCCCAAAGTGCTGGGATTATAGGTGGGAGCCACCGCGCCTGGCCTGTACTGCTTATTTCCTGATACTCATTTTTTGGCCTCCCCTGTATTAAAAACAACTCTCTCCCCTAGACCTTGCATTTGCCACTAGGTGTTGTCGTGTTGCTTTCCATTAACTCATAATCCTTGTCAGAGCCAAATAGTGTGCTTTCACTATCTTTTGTGGCTTCATTCTCTAGACCCTCCCTACCCTACTGTTATCTTTTTTTCTAACTTTATCATCTTGCTGAATTACCTTTTGCCAAGGTTACAAATAAGCTAATGGCCAAATTCACTGACAGTATCTCAATCCCAGTCTCATTTGAAGGCTCCCTGTTAGATGCATTGGCTTATGCCTGTAATTCCAGCACTTTGGGAGGCCAAGGCAAGAGAATCACTTGAGGCCAGGATTTCAAAACCGACTGGTCAACATAGTGAGATCCCATCTACACAAAAGAAAAATTTTAAAAATTAGCTGGGCGTGGTGGCATGTGCCTATGTAATCCTAGCTACTCCTGAGGCTGAGACAAGAGGATCACTTGAGCCTAGGAGTTGGAGGCTGCAGTAAGCCACAATAGCACCACTGCAGTCTAGCGTGGGTGACAGAACAAGACTGTCTCTAAAATAATAAAAATAAAATGCTCCCTAACTTTTAAAGTACCATTTTTTAGTTTCTCTGTCACCTCTTCGGATTTTCTTTGCATCTGTTCCACATATTCCTCTATTCCTCCACTTTTTTGTTGCTGTTTTTTTATGTTCCTTTTCTTCCACTCACGTCTTAAGATTGAACTACTCAGGGTTTATCTTTGGTTCATTTCTTAGCTTTGATTCTCTAGACAATCTCATGTGTACCTTATACATTAATGAGACCTCACATCTTTAATTTAGACCCATTATGAGCCAAACACCTTGTCTGCTGGTCATTTCCTTTGGATACACCACAAGATATCTTATTTAAGATTTTTGGAGCTAGTCTCATTATGTTTTCCTGTTGATTTCTTTTTCTAAGGGCATACCCATTATTTATGACTAATAAAATCTTTCCCTCAGGTTAGAAACTTAGGGGTCATAATAAACTCTTCTTTTTCTGTAATCCTTGTGTTCAATTACCAGACTTCTATGGATTTGAAATGTCTCTTGATCCCTTCTCCCCTCTGCCTTTGCATTAGCACTTGCTTGGTTCATCCCCTCTTATTTCTTGCCTGGTCTTCTAACTGGTGCCACTGCCCCTTGTTTCTTCTCCTTCCCTATAGCCACCAGGAAAATCCGTCATGACCATGATGTGGTCCCTGGTTACCTCTGCAGCCTTACTTCCTGATGGCTTTCCACAGGCATCCTTCCCTTTAGTATCACCATAACATTTGCAGTTCTTCACGTGGGCCATATTTTCTACATGTCCTCAGTCTCCGAGCCCCTGCCTCAGAAGCCTTTCTCCCTACTGTTCTTTGCTTAGCCACTCATTCCCCCTGCCCTGGCTAGACTTAGCTTAAGTATTGCATTCATCTCCACCAGATTAACTTAAATATTTTGCTTTTAGGCTCTCTAGTCTCCTATGTACACCTCTGTCATAACATTTAACACTTAAAAAATTTTTGTGCCTTTTTTTTTTTTTTTTTTTTGAGACAGAGTCTCATTTTGTTACCCAGGCTGAAGTGCAATGGTGTGATCTCTGCTCACTGCAACCTCTGCCTCCCAGGGCGAAGTGATTCTCATGCCTCAGCCTCCTGGGTAGCTGTGATTACAGGTGCACACCACCACACCGAGCTAATCGTTTCTATTTTTAGTAGAGACGGGGTTTCGCCGTGTTGACCAGGCTGGTCTTGAACTCCTGGCCTCAAGTGATTCCTCTGCCTCAGCCTCCCAAAGTGCTGGGATTACAGGCATGAACCTTCGTGCCCAGCCCATTTAAGACTTTTGATTGACTCCGCAACCAGACTGAGTTCCTGTGGGCACATAGGATTTTCATCTCTATATACCAGATCAAAATAGTTCCCAGTGCAGGGCTTTCCATATAGTAAGTGTTTTATGTACATGCCTGTGGAATGAGCAAGAGAGTGAATGAATGAAGAAAAGCCATTAAACATTGTGGGACTGTAAGATTAATATAGTTTTGTTATTAGCAATAGCTTCTTTTTAAAGGCCAGCATTGTGCCAGTTGGATAGCTGGTGGCTAAGCCCTGTGCTTAAGCACACAGCCCCCTTTGCTAGGCTCTGATAACTCATTAATATGCAGACCTGCAAAGGGGTAGCTGTTTGCTAATGATCCCAGTTTCATCATTCTTTTCACTATTATAATTCTGAGACTTGGACTCTTTTGTGTATTTCAGGGCAGGTGACATTACGGAGTTAAAAATTCTGGAGATACCAGGACCTGGGGACAACCAACATTTTGGAGACCTTCATCAGACAGAATTAGGCCCCTCTGGTGTTGGCTGCCAAGTGGGCATCAATCAGAATGGCACAGGCAAGTTGGTCAAGAAGCCAGCCTCTTCCAGCAGTGCCCCTCAGAATATCCCTAAGAGGACAGATGTGAAGAGCCAAGATGCTGCCGTTTCCCCCCAGCAGCAACAGTGCTCAAAGAGCTATGTCGACAGGCACATGGAATCCTTGAGTCAGTCCAAAAGTTTCCGTCGTCGACACAACTCCTGTAAGTAGGGTCAAGTTGATATTTCTTCTCAATCTGGCCTCAGGGCTATAAGCTATAAGCACTGCTGTTCTTTAAACCAGTGCTTTGTTACTCCAGTACAGTGGATGCTGGCTAAGCTTCACAAAAATGCAACATGGTTCTCTCTTCCTCCAAGCCTAGTTCTTCAAGATGTTAAGGGAAGGGAAATAAGCTGTTAGAGATGCAAATGAGCTTGCTGCCCTCTCTTACCACTTCCTTCAGGAAAAGTCTGCCCAGAATTTACTGAGACTAACAGCAATGTTTTAAATCCAGTACTACTGGGCTTGGTGGCTTGCACTTATAATTTCAGCTGCTTGAGAGGTTGAGGCAGGAAGATCGTTTGAGCCCAGGAGTTCAAGACTAGTCTGGGCAAAATAGCGAGATTTCGTGTCTAAAAAAGAAAAAGAAAAAACAAAACTTAAATCTCGTAACTGATGTTGGTAGTAGTGTCTGAGTTGAACCTGCACCTGGGCTGTTCCAGAGGATTCTTGTTCCAGAGCTTGTGGTGTGACACCTGGCCAACATTTTAAGTTTTGGAGATGCCTGATTCAAGTGAATAAACAGCTAAATTTAA
>NW_016108277.1:66969-90103 GCF_001604975.1 Cebus imitator
AGATGGAGTTTCGCTCTTGTTGCCCAGGCTGGAGTGCAATGGTGCAATCTTGCCTGACCTCAAGTGATCCACCTGCCTCAGCCTCCCAAAGTACTGGGATTAGAGGCATGAGCCACTGCACCTGGCCTAAAAATAAATGTTTTAATGTATTTCAAGGTAGTTTCCTTTGGTGCATATGAAACAAGGATCTGAAATGACAGTGTTTGCAAATGTGAGACTGAAATTCAATTGTGACTTCCGTATCCTTAGAAAAACTGTAAAATGCTTGGATAGAAAATGACTTTTTCCATTTAGACTTAACATTCTCTATTTTACTTTATTTATTTTTGAGATATAGTCTTGCTTTGTCACTCAGGCTGGGGTGCAATGATCACAGCTCACTGCAGCCTTGAAGGGGGCTCAAGCGATCCTCCCACCTCAGCCTACTGAGTAGCTGGGACTACAGGTTTATGCCACTATGCCTGGCTAGTTTTTTTATTTTAGTAGAGACAAAGTCTCACTATGTTGCCCAGTGTGAAAATCTTTTCTTCTTTACCAGAAATTGTTGATTTGTTAGAAGGTCAAATAGTCAGGCAGTTTATAATCTTCCATGCACTTGGAGATGACCCTTATTATCAATTCATATTATTTTTTTCCTACATATTTTTCCCCCATTATTAACATCTTACATTGGTATGGTACATTTGTTACAATTAATGAACCAATGTTGATGCATTATCATTAAACAAAGTCCACATTTTATTCAGATTGCCTTAGTTTTTACCTGATGTCCTTGTTCCAGGATCTCGTCGGCATATCACATCACATTTGGTAGTCACGTTTCTGCTTGGCTCTGACAGTTTCGCAGACCTCCCTTGTTTTTGATGACCTAGGTATTTTGTAGAATGTCCCTCAGTTGATACTTGATGTTTTTCTCATGATTAGACTGGGGTTATATGTTTGGGGGCGGAAGACAACAAAGGTAAAGCACGATTTTTGTCACTTTGTGTCAAGTGTATATATTATCACCATGGTTTATAACTTCTGATGTTCACTTTGATCACCTGGCTAAAGTAGTGTATGTCAAGTTTCTCCTCTGTAAAGTGACTCTTTCTTCCCCTTTTACGTCTATACTCTTTGTAAGGAAATCACTCTGTGCAGCCCACACCCAAGGAATGAGGAGTTATGCTCCCTTTCCTTGAGGACACGGCATCTTCAGACATTATTTGGAATTCTTTTATGCCAGAGAGTCCTCTCTTCTCCCCCATTTGTTTATTTATTCAGTCATTTATTTATATCAGCATGTACTCATGGGTATTTATTTTATAGTTTGGCTTATAATTCAATATTACTTTATTTTGGTACTCAAATTATTTCAGCTTTGACTAGTCTCAAATCTTTCACTTGGATCCCATGTCCCTTTGACATACTCCAATCGTTGTGGATTTTTTTTTTGGTACGTGCTTTCTGACACTGAAAGATGCTTACTACTACTGCTACTACTACTACTGCTGCTACTATTACCACTACTACCGCTACTACTGCCGTTACTACTACTACCGCCGCTACTACTACTACCGCCGCTACTAGTACTACTGCTGCTACTACTACCGCTACTACTGCCGCTACTACCGCTACTGCTACTACCGCTGCTACTACTACTACTGCTACTACTACTACCGCTACCGCTACTACTACTGCTACCACTACTACCACCGCTACTACTACTACTGCTGCTATTACTACTACCGCTACTACACTACCGCTACTACTACTGCTACCACTACTACTACTACCGCTGCTACTGCTACTACTGCTACTAGTACTACTGCTACCGCTACTACTACCACTACCACTACTACTACTACTGCCGCTGCTACTACTACAGCTACTGCTACTACTGGCGCTTCTGCTGCTGCTTCTCCTCCTCCTCTTCCTTCCTCTTTCCTCTTCCTCCTCACCTCTCCCCCTCGCCCTCCCCCTCCCCCCTTTTCCCTTCTTCCTCCTTTGTTAGGTATGCTCATTGCTCCTGGGTGTCACCCTCATAGCTGACAGCAAGAAAATATATGTGTATATACTTCTCTGTAGAGTTCACAGAAAAGAAAATACGTGTGTGTGTATTTAACCAGTATATATGTGCATGTTTAAATATTTCTATATGTAGCTGTGTATATTGTACTATACTCAGTATAAGTTCATACTGATGTCTCCAGCTTTAATCCATTACCACATGGAGCCTGCTAGCCTTCTCCTTTTGCTTGTCTGTAACCTTTCACTCCAACAGTGAGAAACCTGTCTCCTGCTGTCATTCGTTCTTTACGTAATTGCTAAGTGAAAGAAGCCAGTCTGAAAGAGCTACATACTGTATGATTTTAATTATGTGATATTCTGGAAAAAGCAAAACTGCAGAGATAGTATACTGAAAGGATCGGTAGTTGCCAGGGAGAAGTGGGGACAGTTGAACAAGTGAGGCACAAGAGATCATTTAGGACAATGAAACTATTCTGTTTATATTGTAATGACAGATACATGTAATGACAGATGTTGTAACGACAGATACATTCAATTCCAATATACCTGTGTAGTGGTATCAGAATTATTAACCCGTATCCCCACCCCCCTCCCGTGGGAGCCTGTCAAATAGAATATGGTGCTTATGTGCCATTTCTTTTGCCTTGCGTCTGACTCCATTCATTTCTAGAGTTATGTAGGTCTCCCATCCGCTTCATTGACTTGTTTCATATATTCATAATGCAGTTACTTTGTGTTGTCACATTCTGCATTCTATCCTGAGATTCCCCCAACCTCCTAAATGATTTTTTAAAATTCACGTACCCTAAGGCTTACTCTTTGTGCTGTAAAGTTCTGTGGGTTTTGACAAATGCATAGCATCATGTATCTGTCATTACAAAGTAAACAGAATAGTTCCATTGTCCTAAATATCTCTTGTGCCTCACCTGTTCAACTGTCCCCACTTCTCCCTGGCAACTACTGATCTTTTTAGTATACCGTCTCTGCAGTTTTGCTTTTTCCAGAATATCACGTAATTAAAATCATACAGTATGTAGCCCTTTCAGACTGGCTTCCTTCACTTAGCAAGATGAATTCAAGATTAATTCATGTCTTTTTGTGGCTTGATAGCTCATTTCTTTAATTGTCAGATAAAGTTCCCTTGTGTGGATGTATCAGTTTGTTTACCTGTTCACCTATTGCAGGACATCTTGGTGGCTTCCAGGTTTTAGTTATTCTGCTTTTGCTGTTTGGTCAGTTTCCTTTTTCTAGATTGTTAACTGTACATAAATAAGGTAAAGAGATCGTAGGGCAGTAAAATGTTACTCTTTTTTAATAAACTTATTTAGAATCCAGATTATTTTGGAAAATGTCTGTGGCCTAGAAATTTCATAATGAGACATGGCTCAAAATAGGTTTCTGATAGAAGGTAGAGTTATAATTATTTTTCCGCTCATTGAGACCTATATGAGTAGAAAGGTCTGCCTTAGAATTTTCTCCAGTTTATGTATATTGATGTTGACACTAGAAGATTGATGAAGCTATAGAAATATAATCTGTCAGCTGGGCATAGTGGCTCACGCCTGTAATCCTAGCACTTTGGGAGGCTGAGACGGGCGGATTGCCTGAGCTTAGGAGTTTGAGATAAGCCTGGGCAACATGGTGAAACCCCATCTCTACAAAAATACAAAAAATTGCTGGGCACGGTGGCTCACGCCTGTAATCCCAGAACTTTGGGAGGTTGAGGCAGGTGGATCACCTGAGGTCATGAGTTCAAGACCAGCCTGGCCAACATGGAGAAACCCTGTCTCTACTAAATATACAAAATTAGCCAGTTTTGTATATTAATTTGTAAAATTAGAGTGCAGTTTGCACTCTAGCCTGGGCAAGAAGAGCGAAACTCCATCTCAAAAAAAGAAAAAGAAAAACGGAAATAGCTGGCCTTTAGCTCATTTATGTTTAGGGAGAGGTAGTCCTATAGGCATGTCATTGTCTCTGGCAATGATTTCCCTTTTTCTGTTTGTTACTGGCAGTGGAGAGAAAGGAGGAATGGAATTGAACCTTTTAAACGGAAAGATGGTGGATACTATCTTGTTGTAGTATGGTTGGGCTTTAACGGTCTGTTAATTGTAGCAGTCATCCTACCTCTTAAGGCAGGAAGTGAATTTGGCCAAGTTTTCATGGTCCTACTGAGTTCTTCTTGACTTGTAAACTTCCTTGGATGTGCTTCATACATCTAATACGCTTGAAAACTCGGCCTAGATAGAATTTGGGAGTTGAGAAGAAGGTCCCATGTATTCTGAGGCACTTTCTCATGATGCCTGTTGAATCTGGCAGTAAAACATTTGTAGTTTGACATTCAGGTACCCTTTAGTGTGATAAGTGCAGGACAAAGTTTCCCCTTACAGTCTGTGTGTGACAAAAACCAATAAATAAGTGGCACTGAGGGTTATGCAACAATGGGTTTGTTACAAGTTGTTCTGGCCAAAGGGCCTCTGTGCCAAAGGCTGGCAGAAAAACGGCACAGGAAGGCAGCCAGCCTGCAGTCTTCATACGTGCATGGCCCTTGTAATTGAAAAGTAAAGAAATCTGGGAAGACTGTTTTATCTTTTCCAAGGGAAGTGCTTTTGTCTCCCAGTGGCCAAAGGCCAGTTTAGCGCAGGGCCAGGCCCTTTGGGCTGAATAAGCCATGTACTGAGATGGCTTACTTACTCAGGAGTTCCTAATATTTATATTAAAGTGTGAGGAAAGGGAAGAGTGAGAGACAACTGAGCATATTAGCCTGCCTTTCATTTATTTTATATTCTCTTGTCTTTCTCTTACTGACCTGTGATTTCCTCTTGGGAAATATTTTTCACACTCTGTTTTCCTGACAGTGTTTAAAACACAGCTGCTCCTTAGTGTATATGTCTCAAATGAATGAATCAACTCTGCATTTAGAGGAGTACAGGAAAATACCTGAAACCTTCTACATACACATCTCTAGGTTTTGTTTTAAGTTATGTTCGTAGAGTCCTACAGCTGAGCCAAAAATGGTAAACAGTGCCCAGCATCATTAAGGCAGAATTAAGGCATCTCCCACAGTGAACCTTATTAGTCTTTATAGTGGGGCACTTGGTCAACATGCTGTGAACGAGCTTTACAGCTAGTCATGTTTGTTTACTTTACTTTTCTACTTTGTATTTCAATAGCTCCTCATCATGTAGCATGATATGAAGTGGGTACTATTTATTCATTTTTTTTTTTTTTGAAACTGAGCAAAAATTTTCTTTCTATACTGCACTCTCTCCCCCAAAAATAAAAGTTGAGTACCTCTTATGCAAAATGCTTGGGACCATAAGCGTTTCAGATTTTTAATTTTTTTTTAAAGGATTTTGGAGTATTTCTGGAATACATACCAATTGAGCATCCCTAATCCAGAAATCCAAAATACTCCAGTGAGCATTTTCTTTGAACATCATGTTAGTGCTCAGAAATTTTGGGATTTTGGATTTTTGGGTTATGGATGCTCAGCTTGTGCCTTTGAACACTCATATTGGTGTTAGCCCACTGTTTAGGGCTAACAAATACTGGGCAAGTGGTTAGAGAAGCAACTCATGCTTTGCCTTCCTGCCTTCCTGCATGCCTGCCTTCCTGCCTTCCTGCCCGCCTTCCTGCCTTCCTGCCCGCCTTCCTGCCTTCCTGCCCGCCTGCCTGCCTGCCTGCCTTCCTGCCTTCCTGCCCGCCTTCCTGCCTTCCTGCCTGCCTGCCTGCTGCCTTCCTCCCCTGTCATCCAGGGTACAGTGCAATGCACTGCGACCTTTGCCTCCCAGCTTCAAGCGATTCTCTTGCTTCAGCCTCCCAAGTAGCTGGGATTAAAGGCACCCGCCACCATGCCTGGCTAATTTTTATATTTTTCATAGAGACAAGGTGTTGCCATGTTGGGGCCAGGCTGATCTCAAACTCCTGACCTCAGACGATCCACTCGCCTCTGCCTCCATATGCCTGGCCAATTCATGCTTTTCAAACATTAACTCCAGGATAACTGGCCTTCTACCAGTGTCATTTGGGAAGCCTGACCTGCCTTCAGAGTCTTTGGGTCTTTGGATTCTAGATTCTTTCCTGTTTTCTCCGGTAACTGTTTCTGTGCCTCTCTGCCTGTTTCTCTTTAGCAATGTCTGTATCCTTTTTCCTGTGAGCTTTATTCATGGTCACCTTGTTTCAGGAGCTTTGGATTTTATCTGAATGGGAATGATTTCCCATTTTGCTTCCTCAACTCTGTCTTCTCCTTCATCGATGAACTGCTTATTTTCATCAGTCCTTGTAATAGTTCCAGGATAGTTGATTGTCAGTTCATATTGGACATGACAGAACTTTTTCCACTGAAGCTCTTGCTTCATAACTCTCACATTATTATCAGCAACTTTATCTCCCTAGCCTTTTCAATCATGCAACAAAGTTGGCATGATTTTTATTGCTTTTTCTTGTAGTTAATCTCAAGTTGCCCTTTCTTTTATAACCTCTTTTTAGACTTTTAACTTTTTTTGGCTAGTGTTTGCTTTTCTTTTTTTTATTGCTGTTTTTATTTCTTAATTTAGCAGAGTTTTGTGTACTTATGCTAAACCTGGCATAGTGTTGGGTGACAGGTGTGAATGATGTCATTCCTGCCCTCCGTTGGCTTAGAAACTCCTTGGGAAGTTAGAGCAAGAACACAGATTAACTATAGAACAAAGTAGGTAATATAGCATAAGTGCTAGGTCAGTGGTACCCACACTGTTGTAAGTGGTCAGATGGGAGTGATTTTTTAGCAAGATTCATCAAAGATAGTGTGTTTGGGCCAATTCTGTAACAGCAAAAGTGAGAAAATAAAAGTGAATCAGTAGGTATGATCTATATGTTATGTATCAATGTGGTATGATCTGTGATTTATGCAGCCATAAAAAGTAAGATACAGTATTTGAAGTTTTTTTTATTTTTGAGACGGAGTCTCTTAGTGTCATCTGGGCTGGAGTGCAGTGGCGCAATCTCGGCTCACTGGAACCTCTACCTCCCGGGTTCAAGTGATTCTCCTGCCTCAGCCTCCTGAGTATCTGGGATTACAGGCACCTGCCACCATGCCCAGCTAAGTTTTTGTATTTTTAGTAGAGACGGGGTTTCACCATGTTGGCCAGGCTGGTCTCAAACTCCTGATCTCATGATTCGCCTGCCTCAGCCTCCTAAAGTGCTGGGGTTGTAGGTGTGAGCAACTGCACCCAGCCTGAAGAAATTTTTTGTGAAATTCAAGGATGTTCCACGCAAGAAAGCAGCATACAAAACTTCATAAGATGGATATAAATTTTTTACTAAAAGAAAATCGAAATACTATGTGAATATTTAGAATTTTCTACATATTTTGTGAATTATCTGCTATGAACATCTGTTAACAAACATTATTTTTAAAGAGGAATACTCATTCCCTATTACCTTTGAATTATTTGTTTGACCATTGTGCTGTACTGAATTGTTTTTCATTTATGCATTGTGTGTACATTTTCCTTCTTCCCTCCCCTCCTCTCCCCTCCTTCTGTCTTGCTCTGTTGCCCAGGCTGGAGTGCAGTGGCATGATCTTGGCTGATTGCAGGCTCCGCCTCCCGGATCCAAGTGACTCTCCTGCCTCAGCCTCCCAAGTAGCTGGGATTATAGGTGTGTGCCACCGTGCCCAGCTAATTCTTCTGTATTTTTAGTAGAGACAGGGTTTCACCATGTTGGTCAGGCTGGTCTCGAACTCCTGACCTCAGGTGATCTGCCTGCATCAGCCTCCCAAAGTGCTAGGATTACAGGCGTGAGCCACCACCCCCAGTCGTGTGTACATTTTCTAGACATTGTCCTTTGTGTTCTTTTAAGTTTGCCTAGACCATGACTGTGCACCAATAAAACTTTATTTACAGAAACAGGCAGCGGGTTGGATTTGGCCCATGGGCTATAGTTTGCAGACTTTTGATGCAGGGTATACACTTAGGGTGAAATTAATTCACAATAATTAATGTGGATTCATGTTTGGAATGACCTTCTTGATACTTTTTAATTTGGGAGACCATCTTCATAGATCTGCTTAATTTCTGACAACCTCATTCTAGCTAAGGAAGGCCTCTTAGAGGAATAGGGAAAGTACTAGTTCTGCCATTTTCTTGTTCACTTATGATTGCAGTGGTATTATTATTTAACATAGTTTCTTTACAAGAATCTTTTTAAGCCACATATCATCTTTGTATGCTTTAGTGAAAAATTGGCATGGTTGTAGAGTGTGAATGCACTTAATGCCACTGAACTGTACACTTAAAAATGGTTAAAATGACTGGGCGCGGTGGCTCACGCCTGTGATCCCAGCACTTTGGGAAGCTGAGGCGGGCAGATCACCTGAGGTCGAGAGTTCGAGAGCAACCTGACCAACATGGAGAAACCCCCTCTTTACTAAAAATACAAAAATTGGCCAGGCATAATGGCACATGCCTGTAATCCCAGCTACTCAGGAGGCTGAGGCAGGAGAATCACTTGAACCCGGGAGGCGGAGGTTGTGGTGAGCCGAGATTGTGCCATTGCACTCCAGCCTGGGTAACAAGAGCGAGACTCTGTCTAAAAAAAAAAAAAAAATGGTTAAAATGATAAATTTTATGTAATGTATATTTTACTGCAATTTTTAAAAATTGATGTATAGCCACTTGCAGTGGATAGAATTCTTGTTAAGGAATGTCATGTTTTTCTCAGATAGCTCAAATACGGGCAGCAGTTGGCTGGCATGGGACTTCATAAGGATCCTAGTTTTCCTCAGTACATTAAAATTCATAAAATTTAATTTCCACTGTTTTTAGTTAAAGTAAAAAATAAATAGAATATTCAATATCTTCTTCCTGCATCCTGATGAGTCATTCCATCCACCCTTGGGGAAACACATACCCTCTGGAGAGTGAACACTGGAAAAGAGGCCTATTTCTAATAGGGTGTTTTTATTTAATATTGAGGCAGTACATTGATAATCCTTATTCTCTTATTCTTCCCTTGACTGTGTATATTGCTAATGGTGTTATCCTGACCTTGTATTTTCATACCCATTCTTCCTTCCTAATCCAGCTCTGTTTTCTCATCCATATATATAAAATATGTATGTATATATTTTCATATATATGTTAAGTGTGTATGTATTCATATACATATATATATATATATATATATTTTTTTTTTTTTNTTAATTTTGTTTGGAGATGGAGTCTCGCTGTGTCCCCAAGGCTGGAGTGCAGTGGTGCATTCTCAATCTTAGCTCATGGCAACTGACACCTCCTGGGTTCAAGCGAGTCTCCTGCCTCAGCCTCCCCAATAGCTGGGATTACAGGTGCACGCCACCATTCCTGGCTAATTTTTGTATTTTTAGTAGAGATGGGGTTTCACCATGTCGGCCAGACTGGTCATATACATATACATATTGCCTATGCTGGATGGAGTGCGGTGGTGTGGGCCGTGGCTCACTGCAGCCATGACTCAGGCGATCCTCCCATCTCAGCCTCCTGAGTAATCTCATCCACATTTCTTTCTCTTTATTTTATTTTTTAGCCAGGATGTGTTCTCATCTGATTTTTTATTTTATTTTTTTAAAGATGGGGGTCTGTCTCACTATGTTGCCCAAACTGGTCTCAAACTCCTGGGCTCAAGTGATCTGCCCACCTTCACCTCCCAAAGTGCTGAGATTTGGGCATGAGCCACTGTACCCAACCGTCTCATCCCTATTTCTATGGCACTTTATATAAACTTCTTTGTAACTCTAATCACACTGTATTTTCTTTCTTTTTTTTTTTTTTTTTTTGAGACATAGTCTCACACTGTCACCCAGACTGGAGTGCAGTGGTGCCATCTCCACTCACTGCAACCTCTGCCGCATGGGTTCAAATGATTCTCTTGCCTCAGCCTCCCGGGTAGCTGTGACACAGGTGCCCGCTACTACTCCTGGCTAATTTTTGTATTTTTAGTAGAGACGGGGTTTTCACCATGTTGGCCAGGCTGGTCTGGAACTCCTGACCTCGTGATCTGCCCGCCTCAGCCTCCCCAAGTGCTGGGATTACAGGTGTGAGCCACCGCGCCCAACCCTATATTGTATTTTCATTATTTGCCTATATATATTTCTATTCTATATTTATTTATCTTTGAGACAGCATTTCATTCTTGTTGCCCAGCCTAGAGTGCAATGGCACAGTCTTGGCTCACTGTAACCTCTGCTTCCTGGGTTCAAGTAATTCTCCTGCTCCAGCCTCCCAAGTAGCTGAGGTTACAGGCATGTGCCACCATGCCCGGCTAATTTTTTGTATTTAGTAGAGACAGGGTTTCACCATGTTGGTCAGGCTGGTCTCGCACTCCTGACCTTAGATGATCCACCCTCCTCGGCCTCCCAAAGTGCTGGGGGGCAAGCATAGAATTAAGAACTAGCTTTACTAGTATCATCCTGCCAGCTTCAGGTTACAGCTGCCAGACATTCAGACTCAAACTGAAGCAGTATATTTCCCTTCCCTGACTCCGTCACGGGACTCATGACAGGGGTGCCCTATTTACTAAGCCCACTGCTCTCAACTCCTTGCAGGAGGGAGTAGGTGAGTGAATGAGGCAGAAACTGGAGTGCACAGGCGCTGGAACTGGCTGGCTGTTTCAGTGCCGGTGGGATCAAACTCCATTTACCCAGGAATTACAGGCGTAAGCCACCATGCCTGACATATTTCTTCCCTCTCCTTATTGGTTATATACTGTGATCCTGTGGCATAAGTGTGCTCTGACAGAATGTTTTACCAAATTATTGGAACTAAAACTTAACCCCTGTGGTGTCTCAAGCACTCTGCCTTACCTTCATAATTTTGGTCAGCCTTCGTTTTTTTTTTTTTTTCAGAAGCCTAAATTGCATCTTCCTGGCCATCACCACTTTTTCCACACCAGTACTTGCTATTAGGAATACTTGGGCATAAACTATATTTGCATAGTATATACCTCTCAGAATAATTATTGTAGTTGATCTTGCTGATATTAATTTGTTAATGCTAGAAACTCTACTGGAGATAGCACAGTGAACATTTTCTATATAGGAAGTTAAGACCCTGGGAAGTTAGATGATGGTATAAGATTATATAATATTTTGGTGACAGAACTGGATTCTAGCTCTCCAAACTCTTGGTCCTTTGGGCTGAAGGAGGTTGTAGTGAGAAGAGTTAGAGCAGCATAGTTGGTATAGTATGTGTGAGGGGCTTTGCTTCTTATTGTTCTAACCACTACTTGAGAGTTTTCAGTAACTGCGGAGCCCAGTCTTTCAGAAGGAAGTACATTCCATTTATTTAGACTGTGACAGCGGTTCTGTTTGGCATACCAGCCACCTGATCCACACTTTCAAGGTAGTCAGATGGAGACCAGAGCTTGATTCTCTGGGAGTGAATGGTTTGGAGAATTCTGTAGGACATTCTGCCTTGGCTGCTAGATTAGTTGTTGACTGATGTGTGATAGCCAAATAGGGTGTCAGAGACAAGGTGTGGCTGGCTACTCTGTTGATGTGCATTAGTGTGGCCTTTACAAGATCAGCTCAGTATGGACCCTGTCATTATTTGGTGGCTCATAAACTGCTTACCCAGAAGAGAGAAAATTCTGAGAAAATAGATCACATTAACCAAAAGGTGTAAAGAAAGGTTTGTAAGTCAGAATACCAACTTGTAGTGGTAGGTGTATACCTGGCTGGCTTGGGATGTAGAATTTCTTGACCAAACCAGGGATTCCCCGCTGCTGGGATCTAGCATAAGATCAAAACAAAAATCAGAAGATTGCTTGCTGGGGCGGGGGTAAGCATAGAATTAAGAGCTAGCTTTACTAGTATCTTCCTGCCAGCTTCAGGTTATAAGACTAGGCCTTCTTTTACTCTGGGGGTATTTCTGTCTTTAACAGCTGCCAGACGTTCAGACTCTAACTGAAGCAGGGTATTTCCCTTCCCTGACTTCTTCACAGGACTCATGACAGGGGTGCCTTGTTTATTCAGCCCACTGCTCTCAACTCCTTGCAGAAGGGAGTAGGTGAGTGAATGAGGCAGGAACTGGAGTGCACAGGTGCTGGAACTGGCTGGCTGTTTCAGTGCAGGTGGGGTCAAACTCCAGTCACTCAAACCTGCTGTGTTCTGCCCCTCGTGGGAGGGAGTGCACAGGTGAGCAGGTGCAGGAGCCAGAATGAGCACTTTTGGATGTTAGCAGGCGCAAACTCTGTGCAGGCCATGTGGCAGCATCTAGGTGGGAAGCCTGCGACTCCTGAAGCCCCAGAGGGTGTGTTTCGGTGCTCTTTTAGCTCTGCTATCCACAGATGGCTTAAGTGTTAACAGCTCAGTGGTCCTGCAGCTGCCCTCTGCCAGTGAGGGCAAAGGACCAGTATGACAGCCTTTTGTATCTGTACTCATGGCTGCTGAGCTTTTGTCCAGTGTCCAGGAAAAATGGGTCACATGAACGAATTAAAGGATGGTAAATATGGGTGACCTTATTTTTATTTATGTGAGAAGGGGAGCTAAAAAGGGGACAGTGGGTGGTGGGTAGGTAATTTTCCCCTGAAGTCTGGCTGTCTCCAGCTGGATTCTTCTCCACAGTTATGCAGTCAGGCTGTCCTTCTGAAGTCAAGCCACTTCTCTGTGACATTGAGCGGTGGTCTCCAATGTCCAGCTGTTTCTCATCTCTGCTGACTGAGTCTGGGGTCTTTATAGGCACAGGATAGGGTGGGGGCCATGGGTGGTTTAGGAAAAGGCAACATTCTCGTGGGAAAACAGGGATGTAAGTTCTCACGTTGGGCCGCAATCTCAGGCTTTTGGCTTGAAGGTGAGGCTTTGCCAGGGACCTGCCTCTAGAATTTCTCTGCCTCCTGCCCCTATCACTGTATCAAAACCACCATGCTGTATTCTTACTGTTCCTCTTATTTGCTGATAGTAAGTTGTCAGAAAAGCTTTTGTCATTACCAGTTTCCTTATGAAGGGGAGAATTGGTTAAGATTTCCAGGAGTACTGCTTATTTCATATTAACAAGTTACTTGAGTAGTATTTGTTGTTGCTATTGTTGTTATGTGTGTGTTTGTGGGGTTTTTTTTGAGACGGAGTCTTGCTCTGTTGCCAGGCTGGAGTGCAGTGGTGCAAGCTCGGCTCACTGCAACCTCCGCCTCCCGGGTTCAAGCGATTCCTCTGCCTTAGCCTCCTGAGTAGCTGGGACTACAGGCGCATGCCACCATGCCCGGCTAATTTTTTGTATTTTAAATAGAGACAGGGTTTCGCCATGTTGGTCAGGATGGTCTCAATCTCTTGACCTTGTGATCCACCCACCTCAGCCTCCCAAAGTGCTGGGATTACAGGTGTGAACCACTGTGCCCAGCTGTGTGTATGTATTTTGAGACAGGTTCTTGTTCTGTTGCCCAGGCTGGAGGGCAGTGGCATGATCATTAGCTCACTGCAGCCTTGAACTTTTAGGCACAAGTGATCCTCCTGCTTCAGCTTCCCAATATGGGATTTATAGGCATGAGCCGCTATGCCCAGATTGGGTGATGTTTGAAACCTATTATTCCACATGAGATTTATTGTTTGCTACTTAATATGATTTAGCAATACTGACCTTTACCATTTTCACATTGGTTCCTGTAACACTCTCCACAAAGGACTGATGTACTGTATTTTCCACTTTCACTGAGCACTTTCTGTGGATACACTGATTTTAGTCCCTATTTTTTCTCCAGGGTCATCTAGTAGCAGACACCCAAATCAGGCAACTCCAAAGAAAAGTGGTTTAAAGAATGGCCAGATGAAGAATAAAGATGACGAGTGCTTCGGGGATGATATTGAAGAGATCCCAGACACAGATTTTGATTTTGAAGGGAACCTAGCTCTTTTTGACAAGGCAGCTGTGTTTGAGGAGATCGATACCTATGAAAGGAGAAGTGGTACCCGTTCCCGGGGCATCCCAAATGAAAGGCCTACTCGGTACCGCCATGATGAGAACATCCTGGAGTCAGAGCCCATTGTCTACCGACGGATCACAGTGCCCCACAATGTGAGCAAGGAGTTCTGCACGGGTGAGTTGCACCAGGTCCCACATCCTGCTGGCTGCTGTTGCCTTTCTGTTAAGTTTGAAACAGAAAGACCTGGCTTCTGAGTCACAGTCTCACACTAGGAATTAACTTACATGGCTTGGTGGCTGGCCTAGTATTACTGTCTCTTGGGGGTTGCATCCAATAACAGGGATAATTTCTCTACATGTGTGTTTATATCCTGTATCTAGCAGGATCTGGCCTGCTACTTATTTAGTGTGTTGTCAGTAACAACTAAAGGCAAAGAGCCTACTGTGTAGAGTCGGATATTCAGATCGATTTTCACTCTGGCATCCCTGTTACTACCCATATATTTCACCAGAATTCAACTCTGTTTTACTAATTATTTGTTGCAAAAAAAAAAACTGTTAAAGATGGATGATAGGAATCATTGGCTAAAAATAGAGTTTTAATAAATTACATTTCTTTACTTTGCTATTCTTATCTCCTGTTAGCCTAGGACATTGGAAGTTGGCTAATTTCATGTAGTGCCTTCTGTAGGTCATTGTAGATGTTAATCTAGTTCTATTACCCCAGTGATTATTGTTTATTTTTTTTAGCATTAGAACCTTTTCTTCAAACCTATGGCATATTAAACAGAGTAAAGCAGCTATGAGAGAGGTAATTCACCTCATCCCTGTCACATCCCTTCCCGCCAAACCACATTACTTCTTGGAATATGGTTTGAAAACCACTGTTATTGAATGATCCTAAGAGCTAACGGGGAAATCAGAATCATTTTAGTAAGTAGAGAAGGAATTGAGTATAATATTTTTATTTTGGTTTGAAGTTTGGAATATAGAGAATATAAATCTTGAATGCTGACAGCAGCTGTAAAAACTGTGGATACAGCTAATTTCATTTGGAGGAAAGTCAGACATGGCTTTTTTATAGATAATAGTAAGACTCTGTTGTATTTGATTTTGCTGAGTATAGTAGCTTGCATGTGCTTTCCACGTGGAAAAAAAAAAAAAATAGGCCAACTGTCAGGCTAAGAAAGACTGCTAAAATAAAAAAGAAAGAAAGAAACAAGACTGCTAGGCTGGGCCCAGTAGCTTATGCCTGTAATGCCAGCAGTTTGGGAGGCCGAGGCAGGCGATCACCTGAGGTCAGGAGTTCAAGATAAGCCTGGTCAACATGGTGAAACCCCGTCTCTACTAAAATACAAAAATTAGGCGTGGTGGCACACACCTGTAATCCCAGCTACTCAGGAGGCTGAGGCAGGAGAATTGCTTGAACCCAGGAGGCGGTGGCTACAGTGAGCCGAGATGGTACCACTGCACTCCAGCCTGGGTGACAGAGCAAGACTCCATCTCCAAAAAAAAAAAAAAAAGTACTGAATTTTGTCAGTCTTTTGCTGGCAGATTCTAGTAAGCCTGACTCTTCACTAAGGTGGTTTCCTTAAGTGGCGTGACAGTGTAACTTGCCAAAGTCCTTTGATTTTTAAGACCTGTGTAAAGGCAAACAGCCTAGCTCAGGATCAGGTTTAACTTAAATTGCTAGGTTTTACGCTTTTCAAAGGCAGCTATGATCTGTTAAGCCTGGTACTCCTCCAGGTCAGCCAACTATCCACCTCTGACTGCTTCCCTTTTTACTGCCCTCATTGTAAAAGAAACTGCTCCTGCTGCTAGCACTTTGTATCTGTAGTCCAGGTGCTGCTGCTGAGGCTGCTGGATTGTGCAGTGTGTGATTTCCCTGGAACTGTTTACACTGCAGGATTTTTTGGACTTGGGAAGATTATGATCTGCCCTGGAGTCAAGTGGCTAAGAGTGAGAATAACAGAATCAGGAAGGATTCTCAGATCTAATAGAACCTGAGAAAATATTTGCTAACATGGACAAAAGCAGAGGTAGAAATTTTTCCTGCGGCACACTCCAGCTCCCCAACTTGATCTTCACACCTCTTTTGTTTTTAATGACTGAAGTGCAAAGTTCTCTCATATAAAATGATTTTCCTGTCAATAAACATAATACAAACCACGTGTGCTGGTCCTTTGCCATAACTTGGGTGTGGCATCTTGTGGTGTGTAGTGAGCAGTTGCCCTCCACTGGTGCGTGACAATGAGGGGGAAAGAAGCCCAGGAGCTTCATGCCATCTGGTTTTTCTCCTTGTTCTTAAGAGTGACAAGGAGTGGAAATGAAGCCCTTTTGCCAAGCACTGTCTATGCTAGAAATAGAGCAAGCAGGCACTTATTTGTCTTGCTGAGCAGCTTCTCCTCCAGGGGATTTTTCTCTTTTCCGGCCCCAAGGCACAACCCTCAAGCAGGTTTTCACTGAGGGGCAGGCAATCAGCACAGAGCTGGGGACACTTTCTCCAGTGGATCTGCCATCCAAATGTTTGGATCAAAATAAGGCAAACTAGAATACATAAACAGTCTAAGACCGTAAAGTATTAGTGTTAGGTGAGTTGGTCACCTAGTATAATTTTCTCATTTTATAGATGAGGACATGAGGCCCAGAGAGGTAAAGCCTTTTTTTTTTCTTTTTTGAGACAAAAGTCTTATTCTGTCACCCAGGCTGGAGTACAGTGTCATGATCTTGGCTCTCAGCTCACTGCAACCTCCCCATCCGGGTTCAAGCAATTCTTCTGCCTCAGCTTCCTGAGTAGCTGGGATTACAGGTACCTACCACCATGCCTGGCTAATTTTTGTATTTTTAATAGAGACAGAGTTTCACCATGTTGGCCAGGCTGGTCTCAAACTCCTGGCCTCAAGTGATCCACCCACCTTGGCCTCCCAGAGTGCTGGGATTACAGGCGTGAGTCTCTGTTCCCAGCTGGTAAAGGATTTTCTAAGCCTTACGCACTGGCCAGGTGAAGTGACCCATGAGGGTGAAGGCTGCAGTGAGCCAACATCATGCTGCTGTACTCCGCCTGGGTGACAGAGCCAAGCTCTGTTTCAAAAAAAAAAAAAAAAAAAAAACCTTACCCATCACATCTCCCTTTCTCTTCTAAATGTGAATTAAAAGGAGGAAAAATACAAGAAGAAAAGGGCAGTTTAATGGCAAATAGACTACAGACAGTCCCCCAGCTTACCACAGTTGGACTTACTATTTTTTGACTCTAGGATGATGTGAAAACAATACTCATTCAGTAGAAACTGTCGTTCAAATTATGAATTTAGATCTTTTCCTGAGATAGCGATATGCGAGTCTGATATTCTCCAATGCTGGGCAGCAGCAGGAGCCACAGCAGGCAGCCATGCAGTCATGAGAGTAAACAACCAGTATTCTACAGTGTACTGTGTTGCCAAGTGATTTTGCCCAACTGTAGGATAATGTAAGTGTCCTGAGCAGGTTTAAGGTAGGCTAGGCTAAACTGTGACATTTTTTGGTAGGTTAGGTGTATTAAATGCATTTTCAACTTAGATATGTCCAATTTACGACAGATTTATTGGGATAAGACCCATTGTAAGATGAGAGACATCCCTGTAGTCTTTTCTGTTTAGTACTGTACTCTCTCAGGAACGGACCAGCAGTTTACAGAAGTAACTTGGAGAGCTCCCGCAGCCGGGCCTTGTGGCATTCATGTCCTGGAATACCAGACACTTTATTTTCTACTAATCCTCAGAGTAGCAAAAGAACAACATGTTTATTACCCATTTGGTGATGGCTTGGGATTTAGGATTCTGGCGGCTTGCTGCTGGTGCCCTGAGTACTGACTGCATGCTAAGTGGTGTCAACAGTGCGTAAGCTATTATTCACTAGTTGCTCATACTCCTCTTGGCAGTACTCTTTGCCAGCTGTGTGTTGTGATGGGGAGCAGTGTTGTTTTAGGTCTGTTGATGGGGAAAACACATTCAGGAAGCAACTAAATTCAGCTCTTTGTTTAACACCAATTTTTTCTCTCTGGAAAGTCCTTTCAGATTCTTTGGCAGGGCCTGTGTCTCCAGCAGTCATGGATCATCAGACATTTCTCTAGCTTGGGCCTACCGGCTAATTAATGGTTTCCAGTGGTCACACTCTGTATTGGTCAGGGTCTTTCTGGATCTAGACTTGTAATTTGAAATCCTTTGAAGACAGATTCTATGTGCGTGTGCACACATGCATGTGTGTTAAGTTGAATATAAAACACTAGATGTGTGTGAGCACTCTGTGTTCAGTGTTGAGAACTCCCCACAGAATACTGCTTAGGAAAGTGGTAAGGCCTCAGAGAAGAATCTTTATTCAACACTCATAATACTGGTTTTAATTTTTTTTTTTTTTAAATTTCTTTTTTTTTTTGAGACGCAGTCTCACTCTGGCGCCCAGGCTGGAGTGCAATTGTGTGATAGCGGCTCGCTGAAACCTCTGCCTCCCAAGTTCAAGTGATTCACCTGCCTCAACCTCCTGCCCATTACAGGCATGTGCCGCCATGCCCATCAAATTTTTGTATTTTTAGTAGAGACAGGGTTTCACCATGTTGGCCAGGCTGGTCTTGAACTCTTGACCTCAGATGATGTGCCCACGTTGACCTCCCAAAGTGCTGGAATTACAGGCATGAGCCACCTTGCCCAGCCTAACGCTCATAATATTCTAAAGGAAATATTTTAAGACAGTTTGGGTCAGTCAGAACACTGTGTTTATGATGTGTAACTGACTCTAAGATAGTCCTTGCTTTTAAGTTATGAAAATGTAATAGGAGATAGAAAGATGCCGTATATGCCCAGAATCCAGTGAAAGTGTGGACATTAAGTGCACTAGGTGTTGAGAGGCAGAGGAGGTCCTGTAGGCTGCATCAAGGAAGGCTTCATGATGGAAGCCTTGATACATGGGCAGGATTTCACCAGGCAGAGAGAAAGAGGAGGGTATTTATGGGTAGGCTCGGCAGGTGCTGGTGAACAGTGTGAGTAAAGGGCATGTGGGAGACTGGTCATTAGTTGGCTTGGCCAGGGCAGAGAGTTTGTGTTGGGGAGAAGAAGGAACTAAAATACAGCTGTGGACCAGAGCACAGAGGGCCTTGTGTGCCAGTGCTATCTTTATCCTATAGTCATGGGGAATAACTGAAGGATTCTGGGTAGGAAAATGACATCATCTCTTTTAGGAAGACTGGCCTTGTGGTAGGATCCCAGGTAGAACGAGAGAGGAGAGGGGAGACCAGAGCAGTGTCAGTCATGCTCATGACGTAACTTACATACTAGAGATTTGGACCACTGAATGGAAAGGAACACTAAGATACAAGGGAAGCAACAGAGGGTAATTTGACAGGCTGTGAAGACTGAAAACAGGGTTGAGTGAACAGGAGGATTTGGAGGTATTGAACCCATGGGGCAGGAAGACTGGCAATGAGTCTAGTTATCATTAGATTGCACGAATTTATAGTGAGCCAAGCCTACATGGTTTTGTGACTGCCCCCACTTTTTTTTCCCTCCTGCAATGCTTTGTGCCTGAGCCCTGAGAAAGCAAATGCAAGAGTTGCTACAATGAGGGATAGGGAAATGTGGGAGTTATTAGTTATTAGAGGTTTAATCAGGAGTTAAAAGTTATATAGTCAAAGAGAGGCTGCTAAGCTGGTTTCCTTATCTATAAAATGGGATAATACTGTGGGTTAAATGAGATAATGTGGAAAGGCAGCTAGCACAATACCCAATTTGTAATTATTTAGTAAATATTTGACTTCAAATATGAATTTGCAAAGGCCCCCTCAGTAAGATTATTTCAAAGCATCAGCGTTGAGAGCATACCTACTATGTGCCAGACGCTGTTTTAGATACTCTGCGTAAGTCATAGTTCCTTACCTTAGGGGCCTCTGAATATACCTGAACCAAATATGTACATATACTAATAACAGAAATGTAGTCGACTGCAGTGGCTCACATCTGTAATCCCCACACTTTGGGAGGCTAAGGCAGGAGGCTGGCTTGCTTGAGCCCAGGAGTTTGAGACCAGCCTGAGCAACAGAATGAGACCTCATCTCTACAAAAATAAAAATAAAAAAATAGCCAGGATGTGGTGGTATGTGCCTGTGGTCCTAGCTACTCGGGAGGCAGAGGTAGGGGGATTACTTGAGGCCAGCAGTTCGAGACCAGCCTGGGCAACATAGCAAGATCCTGTCTCAACTTAAAAAAAAATGACTCGAATTCTCCGTTTCCTCCATTGTAATAAATTCTCTATTCATGATCCCTTCCTTGTGGGTAGACTTCTTTATCCTCCGCCATTTGTTCTCTGCTGTACAGCCCCCTTCTGTCCTCAGGTGTGTAAAAGCCCAGATGGGAGGCAGTGGGGTGCTCTTGGGCAGGCGTCTCTGCAGTTTTGCCCGAAGGATGAGCCACCTCCACACTGTGTGCTGAGATTTAGGGAATAACAAGTGTGAGAGATGACCTGAACTAGAGTTCCTATTTATTGTCTTAAAAAGGGGCCAGGCGTAGCGCTCAGGCCTGTAATTCCAGCACTTTGGGAGGCCAAGGCTCCCGCTGATCACCCGAGGTCAGGATTTCGAGATCAGCCTGACCAACATGAGGAAGCCCCATCTCTGCTAAAAATACAAAATTAGCTGGACATGGTGGCGCATGCCTAAAATCCCAGCTGCTCGGAAGGCTGAGGCAGGAGAATTGCTTGAATCTCGGAGGCAGAGGTTGCGGTGAGCCAGATCATGCCATTGTACTCTAGCCTGGGCAGCAAGAATGAAACTCCATCTCAAAAAAAAAAAAATCCAGTTAAGCTTGAGTGAGGTGCTCTGGTCTGAGCTTCAGCACCTCTTATCCATAGCCATTTCTTTTGGAAAAAGCAGCTCTGGTTTCTGCCAGGAAGGGAAGCAGCTGGTGAGAGAGGCCACAAGTGATTTGTTCCTGCTGCTTTGTGACTCTACTCTTCTCACCCTGGCTGGCTAAGTCTGTGAGTTTTGATGAGGATGTATCTAGCTCTCAGGACAAGTTTGGCTTTCAGAAAATTCCAGACTAGCAGTTGTCTTTCACAGCTGGCATTCCATTCCTGCCTCTAAGCCCTAGCTGCCTTCCTCTGCTTCCTGTCACCAAGAGTCCCTCTAGAAGTTGTCTAAGGCTTTCGAGACCAGCAGCGTTATCTTCTCAAAAATAGGTGGTCAAGCAATCTGTTTTGAACTTTTTGCATGTGTGTTCAAAAGGAATTCAGGAAGAAATAAATCTTAGAGTTTAGAAGTGCCACTGAAGAATTTTACCCTGGAGGTAGTGAGGCCTCCTGTGGCAGCTGTTGTAGTCTTGCAGAGAATTCTTCTCATTCGGAGAATCAAGTCTCTGGTCAGCATCTCATTGCCTTCTCACCCATAGACCCAACCCACGCAGGGTCCTGCCTTGTCTCCCCATAACCCCCTCCCCAACTTCATTCCCCAACTGCATGTTTATGGATTAGATCAGGTGCCACAAAGGATGTCATTCTGAGGGAGAGCCACTGGGGGACATCAGGAAGTAAATTCTGGGTGGTGTTCTGGACAGAACAGCTGCATTGGATAAACCTATGCTCCTCTACTAAGTGTCACAGCTTTTCACTAAGCAGAGCTAATGAGCCTCGTTTCTGAATTTGTGTCTCCAGCAGACAGACTTCCTTGACAGTGACTTGGTTGAGTTTGGGGAACCTCAGGCTCCAGCAGGTGTGGAAGAATTTATCACTCCCTTTCTTTATCTTGGAATCCTTGAGAGTTCCTGGGCCTGGATAATTGGGTGAATGGTTGTCATAGGCCTGAAGGGCTTGGTTTGATCATTGGTGATCTCGTGAGGTTTTAGAGCAGTACTCTTAAGATAGGTATATTAGCTAGCCTCTTAGCCCAGTAATGAACCACTGTGCTTCTTACATGTTTTCCAAGAGTTTAAGCTCAAACCAAGGGCTGGAGTATCTGGAGCCTAGCACATTCCAGCCTGACACCTGAGTTCTTATGAAACTGCCTATTGGTCATTCCAGAAATGCACTGGTCCCTGGTAATGTCACTGCTTTGCTAATATGTGCCCTCTTGCCATTTCAGAGCCACAGGTGCCTAGGCAGAGGGAGAAAGGAGTTTGATTTCTATGTATCTACCATCCTCTTGAAATTCAGTAGTCAGGCCAAGGCGGGCAGATCACCTGAGGTCAGGAGTTTGAGACCAGCCTGGCCAACATGGTGAAACCCTGTCTCTACTAAAAATACAAAAATTAGCCAGCAGTGGTGGCTCATGCCTGTAGTCCCAGCTACTTGGGATGCTGATGCAGGAGAATCACTTGAACCCTGGTGGTGGAGGTTGCAGTGAGCCAAGATCACACCACTGCACTCTAGCCAGGGTGACAGAACGAGATTCTGTCAAAAGAAGAAATTTCTGGAAAGGACTAGGGAGGTCACTTTTTCTAATTTAATATGCAGACACTGTGTTCTGTAGTAGCCTTGGCAACAGATTTTCCCTTATCCTCAGTAGTATTCATTTGGCCCCAGAGTCTCTCCTTCCTTCAAAATTTCATTTGAAATTTTCATGACTTTATGCTACCCCATAGGTTCCCTGTGTCCTTTGAAATCAATTCTCCTTGGTCTTCCTATTATTACTTTCTACCCCTGACTACTTTACCCTGCATAAAACAACTCAGCTTTTAAAACTTTCTGAGCTTGGCCTTGCCCACTGCTGTACACTGAACCTTCCTACCAGCCTCAGGGCTTCAGGCAGGGACATTTTCATCTGCACATGTCACATGCATCCTGGCCTCCGGGAAGTTCATGGTTCTCCACTCCTACCTAGAGTTCTCTTCTATTCATTGTGACTACAGTCCTGCCTGTCTTTTAAGGCATAGTTCAAATTGAGACCTGATAATTCGTACCTGTAGCTCCTGATTTGAATTCTATACTTTGCACTTGTGCTTGGGATAATACAGTCTAAGGCTGTTGTGTTATTTTCGGAAGTCTGTACCTATGAATTTTTTTTTTTCCAGCTAGATTATAAGACTGGGGGGCTGGCGTGTGGCTCATGCCTGTAATCCCAGCGCTTTGGGAGGCCGAGGTGGGTGGATCACCCTGAGGTCAGGAGTTTGAGATCAGCCTGGCCAACATGGTGAAACCCTGTCTCTGCTAATAATACAAAAATTAGCTAAGCGTGATAGTGTATGCCTGTAATCCCAGCTGCTGGGAAGGCTGAGGCAGGAGAATCTCTTGAACCTGGGAAG
>NW_016108277.1:90393-122099 GCF_001604975.1 Cebus imitator
TCGACTCACTGCAACCTCTGCCCTGGGTTCAAGCGATCCCCCACCTTAGCCTCCTGAGTAGCTGGGACCACAGGTGTGTGCCACCACCCTCAACCAATTTTTTTTGGACTTTTAGTAGAGATGGGGTTTCACCATGTTGGCCAGGATGGTTTCAAACTCCTGAGCTCAAGTGATCTGCCCACCCTTGGCTTCCCAAAGTGCCGGGATTACTCTGGCCAGGCATGAGCCCCCACACATGGCTCCCAGCCCCCAACTTTTTGTATTGAAAAAAATTTTCAAACTTACAGAAAACTTGCTAAAATAGTATAATGAACAACCATATACCCTTCATTTAGTTTCACCAGTTAACATTTTGACACATTTATTTTATATAAAATAAATACATATGAGCACACACACATATTTCTGAACCATTTGAGATTTAGTTGTACTCATCATTAGATTTCATCCCTAATTTCCACAGCACATAAATTCAGTGGGATATATATTGCTCTACACAAACACACTACTAGCTTGCTCTTGGCAAAATTTAAATTATTACAAAAGTATTATCTAATACACTCCATATATAAGACTTTCCAATTATCCCATTAATGTCCTTTATAGCTGTTTTTGTTTGTTTGTTTGTTTGTTTGTTTTTTGAGACATAGTTTTGCTCTTGTTGCCCAGGCTGGAGTCCAATGGCGAGATCTCAGCTCCCTGCAACCTTCACCTCCCAGGTTCAAGCGATTCTCCTGCCTCAGCCTCCCAGGTAGCTGGGATTATAGGTGTGCACCACCACGCCTGGCTAATTTTGTATTTTTAGTAGAGATGGGGTTACTCCATGTTGGTCATTATAGCTGTGTTTTTTAATCAGTCATTGTACATTACATTCAGCTGTCGTATCTCTTGTTTCCTTTAAACTAGGACAGTTCCTACAACTTTTGTTGTTCTTTGTGTTGTTGATACTACTGAAGAATCTAGGCCAACTGATTTCAGAATGTCCCTTAGTTCTGATATATTGATTGTTTCCTTGTGATCTGATTCATGTTGAACATGTTTTCTAGGACTTTGGTAGGGCATCACACCATATCCCCTTGTCCCATCACTGGGGATAAGTTTGACCACTTGATAAGGTGTTGACCACCAGATTCCTTCCTCATAAAGATAATTTTTCCCGTCAGAATTAGTAAGTTATCTTGTTGACCTGTTCTTTGCCTCTTAAAGTTCAAAGCTTTTTCCAGTAGAACTTTAGTGTGAAGGACTGAGGTCCAGCGTGGACATGGGGCTGGTGTAGTTGTAAGTGGGGGAGGGAAGAGGTGCGGAAAGAGTCAGATGTATTGAGTACAATGAAGGGAATAAGCAGCATGTTGACACCTGGCAGATGAGGACCCTGCTGTGGTGGAGGGGAGCATTGGAAGAGAGAGTAGAGCCCCGGAAGAGAGAATGAAGTGCTAAGATAGAGAAAGCACGGGAAGGGAACTGTCTCTTGAGACCAGAAGGAACTTGGAGAATTTAGGAACCAGAAGTTCTAAAGGGGTCTGGGATGCAGTGCAGGTTGGGTACCAGGTAAAGGTAGTAAGGTAGACCGGCCAGATTGTGAAGGTGTAGTTAGGTTTCTTATAAAAAACCCTTCCTTCAGAGAGCACTTGACACCAAATTGCGTTACTGCCAATTTGTGGTAGCTTTAGTGTAGCTCTCCAGGGGCTGTCTGTACATTGCTGGTCAGAGAGTATAAATTTACCAGTGGATTTATATCTCTAAAGGATCCAGTATGACATCAGCACCCAGTTTTGTGACTGCCACAGAATGGAATCAAAAGTCATAGTCCTGGAGAAATCTTATGCCTGTAAATGAGCTGTGTTCCTTATTGATAGGACTTGGGACACATGCAGCCTTTCCAATTAAACGGCCAGTCAGTGACAGGACTGAGTTAGATCTGAGATAACACTTTGTTGTGGGAGCCTTGTTACTCAACAGAAAGACTGGGCAAGGCTGAAGGTGAGAGGAACCTTGGACATGGTGCTGAAGGGTGTCTGTGGGTGGGGGAGTGGGGACACGCCATGAGTGTCTATAAGGGAGGGAAAGGCCTGAAATGCTATGTCCTGCAATGTGCAGTGTCAAAGCGATGACCTGACAAGGGGCGGACTGCAGCTGGCACGTGCAGTGCTGGATCACTGCGTTCCATGGCCTGAAGAGACAGCCCCAGCCTCATGCAGTAGAAATCGGTTGTACAAGGAGGGGTTCTCTTTCCTGGCCTGTACTGAGTGTGCTTCCTTGATACCCTAAGGTCAATCAGATCCTAAAAAGCTCTCGGCTTGTCACGAACCAGTTATAATTATCTCTCCCTTTCTTGTTTCACCAGCAGCTGTAAAATACATATTAATGCTCAAAGAAACCCTACCAACTGATTTTACTGCCTTGATTTCAGAACAATAAAGATCTACCTTCCAACTCAAACATAATTAGGCTTGGCCCGTGTTCAGGCTTTGGCAGTAGCAGTGTTGTTGTTTGCAGTTTACACGCTATGTTCTTGGGTTCCTTCCTTTGGAGTTTATTTTATTCCCTTGGCCTGTTTCTGATAAGCCACTCCAACTGGTTGGACTTATGTGTATAAATGTTTAAAAGGAACATTTTGTGGTGTCTGTACATACCTTTCAGAGCAACAGAGTAGAGTTCTAGACCCTGTAACTGCCAGACTCTGAGCAGAAAGGTTCTTGGCTTTGTCTTTCTAGGCTGCAAAAATATGCTAATTCATCAACAGTGCCCCTTCCCCCAACACAGATCAGTGAGGAGATGGTGAGAGACTCTCAGCTTCCAGCAGCAGCGTCTAGCCAGCTGGTGGGGGGGTGATGTCTCCTCTCTTGTACCATTAGGTTTTGCAGTCTTAAGGGCCATGAAGTGACAGCTAGCAGAAAATGCTTCTGGCAGCTCTCAGAGAGCCCTCAGAATGAGGGGGCAGGGGAGGGGCTGTCTGCCTGTACACATAGCACAAGAGCCAGACCCAGAACCCTTGATGAATGGAGTAGCAGGCCCAAGACTCACTGCCCTGACCCATTTCAAATCTAACAGAAAGAATTCTGATAAACAGGTAAAGAAATGCAGAGACGAGTGAAAACTCTGCTTCGCGTGACTCTGCAGGTAAAGAGGGTGTTTGAAGTAGTCAGGTGCGTGACTTGTCTGACAGGTTTGAGTTGTTAGTGGCTCAGGACTTTTGAAAATTGTTCAGCCTAATTAGTTCTGATAATATGTGCGTGTCTGACGCAGGCCATAAAAATGGCTGTTTTAATCAGCTGTTGACATGCAAGGTCAGGCTGCAGCCTCCAGCGCAGACACCTGGAATACCAATGACTGCCATTTGAGAAGGAGGTGGGAAGAGAGACTCAGTGCTCCTCGTGGCTCTGTTTATTGTCTCTCTTCAGACCAGGAATAGGTTGGGCAGGTAGAGGGACTCGGCTAGCTAACAGGATAGTGTTTATTTGATATGTTAGACATTTTTTTTGTCATCATCATTACATGACATTGTTATTCTGCCTTCCCTGAGAGGATACAGACCTGGGTCCTATAGGTTCAGTCTTTGTGCTTGGTTTCCTGATGTGAAAACATGAAGCTATACCCTCATTCTGTGTGGTTTTAAGAATCTATGCAGGTAGGACTGAACCTGATAAAACTTCAAGAGATTTTCTTCTGATGTGACGAGTGAAGAAAACAGGTTTTTCTAGACAGGGCTCTGGAACGACGGAATGATGATGAATGTACTGAAAACATTTGTTAACTTTTATTCCCTAATTCTCCTACCTTAGAGTAAGGCCAGAGCAGAAACGGCGCTAGGTTCACGTCACTTACATGTCTGAGTACCTGATGAGAGCTCACCTCTGTTGACAAGTGTAGCTGGAACAAGTTGAGAAGGCGAAGGCTGAAGAAGTAAAAGATGCATTTCCTTATCTCAGGCAGTTTACAGTGCAGTATAATTGAGGACACAGGATCTAAAAAGGCGCCTGATCTAGCTGGACAAAGCTAGTGACATGCAGCCCCACAGTGACTCGCTAATTAGAATCAGTGTTTGTTGGTCCCTTGGCCATTGAAGCCAAATGGGGCTCTTTGGGAAAGGGTCTGTTGTCAGCCCAGTGGCTTTGGCATTTGTAAGACAGCATTGGCATCTTGGAGGGAGTGTACCTTGGTTTCAAAGTAAGAGCCGTCCATTGCAGATCCCAATTTTTGGGTTTGCTGTTTCTATACTGGTATGTTGACACTGGTGCATATAAATACTTTAGATTTCTTCACATACACCAGCTGCTATAGATACTGGCTTTGAGCCTTGAAAAACCAAGTATTTTCCATAGTGTACTTTCAATGACTAATTCTCCCCAACTTTTATAACAGTTGCCCATTTTTGGTTTTTTGTTGTTGTTGTTTTGTTTTGTTTTTGAGACGGAGTCTCACTTTGCTGCCAAGGCTGGAGTACAGTGGCGCGACCTCAGCTCACTACAACCTCTACCTCCTGGGTTCAAGCAATTCTCCTGTCTCAGCCTCCCGAGTAGCTGGGACTACAGGCGCATGCCACCACTCCCGGCCAATTTTCCCATTTTTTAGTAGAGATGGGGTTTCACCATACTGGTCAGGCTGGTCTCCACCTCCTGGCCTTAGGTGATCCATCCGCCTCGGCCTCCCAAGGTGCTGGGATTACAGGCGTGAGCCACTGTGCCTGGCCCCAGCAGTTGCCTGTTTTTAATGGTCAGAGTAGCCTAAAGGCAGCCATGGTGTACTTAACCATGTACTCCTTGCCCGTGTTGTGAGTACTGGGTTACACCCACCTCAGATGGGGAGAAAATGACAAATTGTTTGAGAAAACATCTTTGCTAGCTGAGTTTCTTAATCAGAAAGGAAGAGGAAGAGGGGAGCAGATGGAACAAGTCCTCTTGCCCTGCAGTTGAGAACAGCAGGGACAAGAAGGCCAGCAGGGTTAGCTAGTGTCTGTGTCTCTTCTACATGTCAGGAAGGACAAGGGGCCTGCTTGTGAGAAAACCTCACTGCCCAAGATGGCATTTCCCCCACTTTGGGAAAATCACGTTCTCTTCTGATACGCCTAACAGGTTGCTGTTATGGGCTGTGTGCTGGTCTTGGTAGCACTAAGTATATTAAGGTAGGTTTGGCCTTCGTGGTCTAAAGCTAAACTGCTAAGGGAGATTAAGTTTGTCCCCGCTCTGTGGTGACCTGGAACAAGTTGTTACTTGGTTCACCATCCACTGCTTGAGCTCTGCAGAGCTGCAGAGTGTGCCTCAGTCCCAGAAGATGAAGACGATGGGCCAAGGGGTGGGCCATGGTAAAATGTTGGCATTTGCAGAATCTTGGTTAGAGTATACCCAGTTTTGACCCGGTTTCTGCAATCACCTTCCCTTTCTCTCCTCCTTTTGAATCGCAGACTCTGGCCTGGTTGTCCCAAGTGTTTCCTATGAGCTGCATAAAAAGCTGTTGTCCGTGGCTGAGAAGCATGGGCTGACCCTGGAGCGGAGACTGGAAATGACAGGCGTGTGTGCCAGTCAGATGGCACTGACCCTCCTTGGAGGACCCAACAGGTAACTGCCTGTAAACTGGCAAGGACTCAATGTGGAGTGAGGGTGCTGTGCCTGGCCACGACCACAGTGCCTCTCGTATGCACACACAAGTTCATTGGGCAGTTTCTGCTTATCTGATGGGAGTATCTCTGAAGTCACTTTCCTGCTGTAGATGCTGCCAGGTTTCTTTGTTTGCCCCTGCTCAGACCCATCTCCTCGACATCCTCATTCTTCTTCTAGCAAGCTACCTTTTGACCCTCTCTTTCCTGATAGCAGCCATCTGGCTTGAGACTCCTGGCAACTATAGAAGCCTTCCTTCCAGGAACCTTCGGAGACCTGGCCTTTGACACTCATCATTTACTTCACGTGGCTGGGATGCAAATCAGTCTCTGTACCCGAGAGCTTCCAGAACCACATTGACAACTGGGTAGGGGAGGTAGTTTGGCACCTTCCCACCTGCCCCTTAGGCTCAGACATCAAGGGCAGTGCCTTATTTTATTTGCAGACAGACTGATACCACATGCCAGACCTTCTGTTAGTCACGGGGGACCTGAAGAAGAAAAAAATACTGTGCTTTTCCTCCAGTAGCCCAGTTAGGTCTCTAGAAAGTATAGTCCTGTGGTAGAGGAAACACAGTTCTCCAGTAAGCCATATTACTGCCCCCAGCTGGAGAAACCAGTCACCCATCTGGAGCAGTGGCATCCAGGCTGAGCCCTGACGAACAAGGGGTGATTAATGTGGGCAAGCAAGAAAGAAGAAGGTATTCTTTTTTTTTGAGACAGATTCTCACTCTGTCACCCAGACTGGAGCGCAGTGGCATGATCTTGGCTCACTGTAGCTTCTGCCTCCTGAGCTTTAGCCTCAGCCTCATGAAGTAGCTGGGACTGCAGGCGCGTGCCGCCATGCACAGATAATTTTGTGTGTTTTTGGTAGAGATAGGGTTTCGCTATATTGTCCAGGCTGGCCCCAAACTCTTGGCCTCAGGTAATCTGCCCACCTTGGCCTCCCAAAGTGCTAGGATTACATGTGTACGCCGTTGCACCTGGACAAGAAGAGGTATTCTAAGTACAGGGAGTAGCATGTGCCAAGGGCAAAGAAAATCAAGAGACCACAGAACTGCTGGCAGTCCGTAAGTCATTCTGCGTGGCTGGAAAGTAGGGCCTCAGTGCAGCTGAGTGGTAGGGACCTGCTAAAGGGATTTCAGTAGAGCTATGACATGGTTAGTCTTGTGTTTTAAAAAGATGATTTTTAGCTACGGTGAGGACAGTAGATTCAATGGAGGCCAGACTGAAGGCAGTGAGATCAGGTAGAAAACTGAGCCAGGGCCCAAATGATGGTGGCCCAACTAGGCAAGCAGAGATCAGAAGAGTGGACACATCAGGTTTGGTGGTGCATGCCTACAATCCCAGCTGCTCCAGAGGCTGAGGTGGGAGGATTGCTTGAGCCCAGGAGTTCAAGGCCAGCCTGGGCAACATAGTGAGACCTTGTCTATCTCTTAAAAAGAAAAAGAGAAGGTCAGGCGTGGTGGTTCACACCTATAATGCCAGCACTTTGGGAAGCCAAGGCGGGCAGATCACAAAGTCAGGAGATCGAGACTATCCTGGCCAATGTGGCGAAACCATTTCTCTACTGAAAATATAAAAATTAGCCAGGCATGGTGGCAGACACCTGTAATCCCAGCTACTAGGGAGGCTGAGGCAGGAGAATCACTATTGAACCTGGGAGAAGGAGGTTGCAGTGAGCTGAGATCATGCCACTGCCCTCCAGCCTGGCAACAGAGCGAGGCTTCATCTCCCCCCACCCCTCAAAAAAGGATCTGAAATTCAGAGGGTCTGAGCTGATGCTAGAGATTTTGGAGTTGTCAGCTTGTAGATGAGATCATATAAGGAGAAGGTATGAAAAGAAAGGGCCTAGGGTAGGATTCTGGGGTACATCAGCATGTCAGACACAGTTATAAGGATGAAGAAGAAAGCCAGAGAGGTCAGAAACCAAGAGGGTAGTGTGTAAAAACCAAGGAAATAGTATTTGAAGAAAAAAGGGGCTGGGTGTGGTGGCTCACACCTGTAATCCTAGCACTTTGGAAGGCCAAGGTGGGCAGATCGCAAGGTCAGGAGTTCGAGACCAGCCTGGCCAACGTGGTGAAACCCCGTCTCTACTAAAAATACAAAAATTAGCCAGGCGTGGTGGCTGGCACCTGTAGTCCCAGCTACTCGGGAGGCTGAGGCAGGAGAATTGCTTGAACCTGGGAGGCAGAGGTTGCAGTGAGAAGTTGCAGTGAGCTGAGATTGGGCCACTACACTCCAGGCTCGGCGACAGACTGAGGCTCCATCTCAGAAAGAAGAAAGGAATAGCCAGCAGTGGTACTGCTGAGAGATCAGTCAGAATTAGAGTTGACAAGTGCCTGTTGGATTTGTCAGTAAAGAGGACTTGGGCAACCTTGTGGGAGAGTGGTGTCCGGAGTGGGGAGGTGGCTTCCAAGGGGCAGGGCAGATCTGGGTTCAGTGGGGCAAGGAAAGCTTCCTTTCCCTGAACAGTACTCACAGATCCAAAGCCTCACGTGATAGGATCTTGGAATAGTTCCGTTTGGGAAAGGGATCCTGGTCTTTGGCTTGTGCTTCCAGGCATGGTGTCTGGGGTCTGTGCCAGAAAACTGATACTTCATATAAATCCTGTAGCTCCTCACTCCAAGCTCTTTTCTTTCTCTGGGCCTGATAATGTTGTGTTTGAATGGAAGGCATCTCCTCATTCTGAAGCGATCTTGATTCAAGCAGGCTTAGCCCAAGCCGGATGTAAGATTTCCACCTCCCTCATCCTACTTGAGTTGGGGGTGGGAGTGTTAGTTTTTCCTTGTCCCTTTAGGCCTGCTTCCTAGCTGTTAGATCCCTGGGCTCTCCTGTGGGAGAAGGACCAGGGAAATGCCTACATGAGGGGTAGTGTGAGGTGCCCTCTGAAAGAGCATCAGTCCCCTGGATCTGGTGTCTCCTGCACATCCTCCCAGAGCCACTGTTGGGGGCATTTGGAGACTATTAAATGGCTTCCCAGAAACAGCAGTTTTGGGGCAGGAGTCTGATGTCCTTACCAAGTCACAGTCCTCTCTAGCCAGCCCCTTGTGCCAGTCTTTCCTCTCAGTGTCTGAACTGTCAGAAGGCCCATCTCCTGTACTTTGTAAGCAGTTGCTGATGCTGAGAAATCAGACCTGTAGTTAGTGATCTTTAAGTTTAATATATGTCAAGTGCCATGTAGCTTTCACATCATGATTCAATGTGGTCCTCGTAACTTCACCTCAAAGCCAAATAATAGCCCTGTGTTTTAAGATGAGCACACTGTGGCTCAGAGAGCTGAGGGACTTGCCCACGTGACACTGCTGGTACACAGTCCAGCCAGGCCTCTGATCCACACAGGTCCGTTTCCAGTGCCCATATACTCTACGCCTTGCTGCTGGCTGGGTGTGTAAATGCTGTGCTCTGCTTCGATTCTTTTGACTGGGGGCAGGAGAGGTGTGTCTCCCTGAGAGGAAGAATCCCTTTAGGGAACAAAGTGAGTCAGATGCCACAACTCTGCAGCATCCTCTGAAGGAATTTATTTTTTTCCCATTGTCCCAAACCCCAGCCTCACGTCATTGCATTTCTATTGCATTTATTTCCTCTAAATGCAAAAATGGGAAGGCAAATGGTTTGGTGTCTAGAATGTAAGAGTAGATTAATTCTCCAAAGTGTGTTTGGGAATGGGGAAGTTTTGACCCTCTTAGCTTGACAGCATCTTGTCATCTTCCTCCCTGTGGGAAACCGGTAAGTGACTATCACTGCTCCGCCACTAGGCAGGGACCTATGGCCATCCATCTGCTCCCTATCTTGCTGCCCCGTGAGCCAGCTGTGCTGCCTATGAGTTGGGCACAGCTCTGGGGCTAATCCTCCTTATCTCCTTACTTGTGGCTCCTCTGAGTCCAGAGAAGTCTCAGCTTTGAATAGCAGGAAACTGGAAGTACCTACTGCATCCTAGGCAGCTGCTAGCATGGGAGGACAGGTAGCCCTTAGCCTGCTGCCCCCTGCATGGTCAGCACTGATTGAGCACCTTTGTGTTGGGCACTGCTAAGTGCTGGACATCCAACAGTCCACACAGCATCCTATGAAATAGGCGCTGTTCATACCTGTGGCATTGCTTTCTTCAGCTTCAGTAGGCTACTGAGCTCAGTAAAGAAAACTGGGGTTGGCAAGTGATTGAGGAGAATTGAGAGCTGTGGCACTTGCTGTGAGTTTATTAGTTGAGAGGTAAATGCTTGAGCCAGAGTAGTCCCCGCAGAGGTTAGCCTTGAGCTAGATCTTCAAGAAAAGGCGAGCCAGAGTTTGGAAAGTGAAAGGCTTTCTGGGCAAGGGACATAGTCTGAGCATAAGCAGGAGAGAGCCTTACAAGTGCAGGAGAGAATGAGACCAGCCCTGCTGGAGTGGAGCAGGCTCGTTGTTAGGGAAGAAGAGCAGAGAAGGCTGCAGAGGAACTACTGAGTGTTCATGGGTCAGAAAAATGGTGTTCTGGCAACACTGTTGTGTGGAGCAAGATCTGGCTGAACCACTTAGTGGGAAGACCCAGCAATGGCGTGACGCTGGGGTTTGGGACAATGGGAATGACACCCTGTAGACCTGGCCTGCAGTGGGTTCTTCCCCCTCTGGAGTCTGCGACTTGGCGAGCAGTGGGTAAGAGATCTGAGAGCAATAGGTGCTACATGGTATAGAGCGCAAGGGATTGGCAAGTCTGCTGATACTGCTTCTTCACCCTCTTTTCCAGGTTGAATCCCAAAAATGTTCACCAGAGGCCTACAGTGGCTCTGCTGTGTGGACCTCACGTGAAGGGGGCTCAGGGTATCAGCTGTGGAAGGCACCTAGCCAACCATGATGTCCAGGTCATCCTTTTCCTGCCTAACTTCGTCAAGATGCTGGAATCTATCACCAATGAGCTGTCGCTCTTCAGCAAGACCCAAGGCCAACAAGTGTCTAGCCTCAAAGGTGAGCGCGCATGCAGGCTGAGACGAAGGCCGCCTCCCTCCTTGGCAGTTTGATGGTCTCATCGTGCCACCCTGTGGCGACAGATGGAAAGGCACTCCATGTGTGAGGATGCCGCTCTGCCTCTAAGGAGTCTTAGAAAGGCGGTACGCTACTTCCATTACCCTTCTCCCCCTCCCACTACTCAGAGGAGGAGCTGGGGACCCACTGGTCCGTTCTACAAATCTTTTTTGAGCAGGCACTCTTCCTGATGCTGGGCATACGGCAATAGATTTTTTAAAATCCATTCTTCCGTGGAGCTTACCGTCTGGTTAAGAGGAACAAACACACAGATAGGTAACATTTGTGTAATTGTAGTAAGTGATATGGAGAAAAATGAAGCAGGGAGAGGAGCCATGTTGGAGGATTGGGTGGAGAATAGGAGACTTGGACATTTCAGGGTCAGGTCATGATGGGCCTTGGGGATGACCACAAGGATTTGGGCTTTTACTGTGGGTGAGATGGGGAGTCACTGACGGAATAAGTAGAGGAATGATATAATGAAATTTAGGTCCCACATGGGATCCTGGGTGCTGTCTGAGAGTGGACTACACAGAGGAGTCCACAGAGGTGGCAAGATGCTGTTGTGATCACGGAGAGACAGATGATGGTGGCTGAGACAGGGTGGCAGTGGCGGAGGCGGTGAAAGTGGTTCATTTCTAAGTCAGTTTTGGAGATAGAATCCACAGATTGGATGGATGAGGGGTGGGAGAAAGAGAAGAGTTGGGAATGGCTCCAAGGTTTTTGGCCTGAGTAACTGAGGTGTGATCACTGAGATGGGAAAACGTGATGGAGAAGGTTTGGGGAGGAACAGAGAAGCTCCGGAAGAGACACCTATTGGATATGCAGGTGGAAATGTGCACAGGGAAGGAGTTACATGAATCTGAAGTGAAAGGATTCAGCCTAGAGTTAGAAGCCATAGGGAGTATTTAAGCCATGATGAGCCTGAATATGCTGTCACATAGGAAGAGAGTAGATACAGAAGTTGGAAAACTGAGCTCTTTATTTAGAAGTCGGGGAGTAAAGAACATAACCAAGGAGATGAAGCAGGCAGGAATGGTGAGTGAGGAAGAAAACCAGGAGAGAGTGGCAGCTGAATGCCAAGTGAGGAAAGGAGCATGTGATCAGCTGCGTCAACAAGCCCCACTCTAGGTTAAGGTCAAAGGAAGACAGAATCAACCACTGATGTGGCAGCGTGGAGGCCCCTGGTGAGTGTAGTCTGGAGTGGAGTGGTGGGACAGTCTGACTGCAGTGGGTTTAAGTGAGAACGTCAGGAAGAATTGGAGAGAGCAAATGTGGCCCAGAGACAGGGCTTCACTGTGGTCACATAGTGCGTCAGCAGCAAAGCCTGGACCAGAACCTTTGCCTCCTGAGTCTTGGGCCAGGCTCCTGTGGGCACACAGAGGTTAGGATGCCACTCTCACTCTTGAGAGCCTCATGGCCCACAGGGACTCCCCATGGTGGCACATTCTAAGCAGGAAAGCTGTGAGTCTCTAGCTAAGAAATGCCATTATTCTAGGCTGGAGCTGGGAAGGGGGCCTGGTGTGGGTTCCCCTTCTTGAAATCTTTAACATGATGCCCCCTTCCAGGCAGTTCTTCCTCTGGCTGCTCCAAAGGTTTTCTATCCCATCTGCTCCAGGACACAAGTCTGAGAATGACCATTAAGTTTGGTCTGATTTCTGCTATTCTCAGTTTAACCTCTAAGGCCAGTACAGGATCTACATACTTGTTGAGACATCCTTTTCCAGTACTGTCCCAGAAGCCTGGTTAGAGCAGAGGAGCCTGGGAGAACAGTAATAGGTACCCTCTTAATTCTTAATTAAGGCTGGCTGAGTGGCGGACCCATTCCTATGAGATAATGAGAGGGCCGGAGAGGACAGGCTTGCTAGAGTAGAAGGAGTAGGCCAGCCCCGGGCGCCTCATGAACTCCGGGAAGGCAGAGTCCACTGTCAAGTTGGCCATCACAGGGAAGCCCAAACTCAGGCCCTGGATATACAGAGGTGTGCCTGAGAAGGCAGAGGAGGTGAGGGCTTTGTACCCTGAGAAGCTCCGCACACTCAGCAGGACCATGGTTCATCCTGAGAACTCCAGGAGGGCAGTTGTCTGCTGGGCTGACATGCATTTGGTCTCTAGCACTCAGCCCAGCCAGGCCTGGCAACTCCTAGGGCAGTGCCCTGGCCCAGCTTTAAGAAGGCCAGCCTGTGGACAGGCATCAGAGTGGTGTCTGGAAAACAGACATCCTTGGGGTGACCTGGGCCCTAGTCCCAACCGGGGGCTGCTCTCTGCTTACAGGGATTTTCAGATGGCTTTCTTTTCACCTGCAGATCTGCCCACTAGCCCTGTGGACTTGGTCATCAACTGCCTGGATTGCCCCGAGAACGTCTTCCTGCGGGATCAGCCCTGGTACAAGGCAGCTGTGGCTTGGGCCAACCAGAACCGGGCACCAGTACTCAGCATAGACCCTCCGGTGCATGAAGTTGAACAGGGCATTGATGCCAAATGGTCACTGGCACTGGGCCTGCCTCTGCCACTGGGGGAGCACGCAGGCCGTATCTATCTGTGTGACATTGGCATTCCCCAGCAGGTCTTCCAGGAGGTGGGCATCAACTACCACTCGCCCTTTGGCTGCAAGTTTGTCATCCCACTGCACTCTGCCTAGAGGGTTCCTGCACAGGCAGGACTCTGCTGTCCCCTGCTGTTCCTGAGGACAAACGCCTTAAGGATTTGAAGCTTCACGGACCTTGTTGTTAAAAGTTTTTCTCTCTTGGGTTTGATTCTTCTGTGAGAGAACAGAACTTACTTAAAACTGACCTGTCACTTGCCCTGAGCCAGGGAAGTCTTTCCCACTGGGTTCCGGGCACGCGGCGGGCTGAGTGTGCAGCCCCTCCAGGGCATCTCTACCCTCAGCCCCCTGCACGCCAGGCGGGCCTTTGTTTACAGACGTAGGCAGCTCTCAGACTGTGTTTCAGGTTTACAGCCACTGGGCCTGGGCACACACATTGAGGAGTGGGCCAGGTCCTGTCTGGGGGCCTGTACCGGCTCTTATTTCAGAGCTTGTGGCTTTGTGTCTCCCCTGCTTTCCCCACGCAGACAGCCCTTCCTCTAATCACGCAGAACCAGCTGCGCGGCAGCTGTCCACCAGAGGGCAGACCTGCGCTCTCCATTCATTTCCAGGTCTGTGACAGACCAGGCCTTCCCTTACCTACATCAGAAGTTGATTTGGGGGCTTCTGACCCTTTCTCCTGAGCTGATACAAGTTTTATGCTGATTTTTCCAAGGATTCCTCCCTCCTTTCCCCTCCATCACTCAGAGGTAGGGAAGGGACGGCATTAGGATGGTGTTTCTGTGTTGGGATTTTATGTTGTTCTGTCGTCTTCAGCACAGGTAGTATAAGGTTATATTACTGTAGAACCACAGTGCCCATCTTGCCAGCAGTGCCCGCCCCCACCCCCAAAGCTGAGCAGGCCAAGACTTTGCCTAGTCTGGGGCCAGACCCTTCAGATGGGGATATCCCTGGGGGAGCCTGGTGCTGAGCCAGAAGAGGCTTCCTGGTGCTTCTGTTCTAGGCTACCACTCCCCCACCCCTTTGCCTGCACATACATGCTCCACCTACTCTTTCGTCCCCTCTGCCCTTCCTCTGAAATGGTCCTTTGCAGCTATCATTCCCAGAGCAGGGTGCATGGGCTCCCTTGCTTGGACTCCACCTGGCTCTTAAAACATCTGGGCTTTGAACCCTTTACAGTTGTCCAGTCCAGATGGGTAGGCTTGAGGCCAGCACCCTGTCTCAAAGATGGCAAAATGAGGCCAGTTCTGGATGAGCTAGCTGGTGTGGGGTCCAACCATAGGAACTTCAGATCCTAAGGCGCTGAGCCCCAGGGCCTTCCCAGGCCTAGGCCCTGGAGGCTGGTGGAACAGGAGCTATGCCTGGAACCCTGGCAGGGATCCCGGCCAAGGACTTGTGCTTAAGCCTGCTTTGGGGCTTTGGGCTTCTGCTGTGTTTGCCCAGAGTGGCTGAGCAGGTGGATGGGTGGACAGGGGCTCACCAAGGATTGTGGACACAGGGTAGGCCCTGGTGCCATAGGTTTCAGGCTGCTATCACTTTTCTTGTAGGAGCACAGCCAGAAGCAGATGAGCCAGGGTAGAGGGCTGGCCCCTCCTCTTATCTTCCCATGAGTGTTAAATTGTCTCCAGTGGTGGGAAGAGGCCAGGGCACTATAAGCCTCATGCTGTGTATTTGAGCCTCTTCTCACTCCTGGGGCCAAGCAGCCCCCAGGCTGGGGCCCTCTCTTTAGAGGCAGGGCCACAATATGAGGCGCAGTCTAGGTTGCAGGCATAGGCAGGTTCTGGCTGCCTGTTAATACAGTTAGGCCTCCCGAGTAGGAACAGTGAGAAACAAGCTAGAACAACCCTGGCCCAGGAGACTGCTCTCTCCAGCAAGATCCAGGGATGCCAGCCTTAAGGGGCCACTGGGAGTTTGTACCCAAGCTTCTCACTCCTCTCTCCCCAGGGGGCATTGGGACTTGTCCCTTCCCTCATCCTCAGCCTGGGCCTTCCACAGAGGTATTAAAGTATGATTCCTGTCTTCAGTTCTTTTCAGGGGCATCCTGCCTATAGTACCCAGTTCCCAAGGAGCCCCCAGTCACGTGGTGAAGCCTAGCACTCATGCAGCTCTTAGGGAACCAAAAACCAGCACTGAAATAAAGCTGAATGACTGAGTCCTGTGCCGTGTGAATTGTTTTTGTCGTAAGGTGCTGCCTACCCCAGCCTAGGAGCCCGCCCCACTTGCCTCCTGCCCTCAGCAGACCATAGTTGTTGGGCACATACAGCCTCAAGTCCCGGTCAGTCATGGGGCTGGCAGGCTACGGAAAACCAGACCTCACCTGGCTAGCCACAGTGGGCAGAGTCCCGTAGGTTCTTTGGGGCTGAGAGGTACAGCAGCCAGGAGGGCAGAGGTGCCATCTAGGACTGCTCAGCAGACAGACAGGGCCCAGAGGACGTCCCCGCTTCTGGGCTTACCCCTGCCTAGCTCTTCTGTGCCTGGCCCAGTTCACACTTAGCTCTCCACAAGCTGAAGTGCTAAGAAAGACTTTATTAGTAAGGTCAGGGGAGGGGAAGGCAAGGAGCCTGGAGATGGACACACTGGTACCAGGGGTTACAAACAGTAAGAAACACTTTATTATAACTTTACAACATATAAATAGCTTGGGTCAAATCTGTGCTTTCTGGCAGCTGGGCACCAAGTCTGCTCCCCTGCAGGCTCCTGCCTTCCTTCACATTGCACTGTTCATTGGGTGGCTCTGGCCTGGGGCCTGGTGGTCAAGGCTGGAGTCAAGGGGCTGGGCGGCCCAGTCCCGCCCTCCATCTCCTCATGCGGTGGCCTGCGCCTGTCATCTGCTTGGGTTGCGGCTGGTGTGGAAGGACCGCTCCTCGGGGGTCAGGCCAGCAAAGAAGGGATGCAGCAGGGCCTCGGCCAGTGTGATGCGCTGGGCAGGGTCAAATTCTAACATCCTCCTCATCAGGTCAAACAGCTGCACGTGCTCCAGGGAGTCTTGGAGCATGTAACTCTGCTCAGGGACACAAGGTGCCTCAGTGTGACGGCAGGGTCGTGGGAAGCCACAGCAGGTCCCCTTGCCTCTGGGATGCCTTGCTGGACTGGATCCAGGAGGCAGTGATGCCTCCTTGGAGGACTCTACTTCCGCCCTCCTGGACAGTGAGCAGCTCCTTTCCTTTCATGCCCGTGTTTAACGTTTTGCTCGGAACTTGCCAGGCTACTAGGCGTCTTGCTGGGTTGATGCCTCTGCCCCCACATGCAAAGTCCTGACAGGTGGGTAGAGATCACCTCTGCGAAATTCACTTGTCCGAGCACCAAATGCAGTTGACAGAGGCTTCCTGGCCATGTCTAGGTCTTCCCTCCCCCTCACCTCAGTCCTGCCTAGTTCTTCCCAAAATTTTGAGACAGAGGGTGAGTGGGACAGGAAGCAGCAGGGTTTCTGACATCTGGCTCTTCCGGTGTTCCCCAATTAAATTCATAGCCACCCTATGGGGAAGGGGTAGGGCTAAGGGCCCCTCTGGAGCAGTTTGCAAGAAGCCTCACTGCCAGCACCCAGCAGTCTTGGGTGTCGCCTCCCATAGAGCTGGATCGAGGAGGCAGCCTTTAGCGGCCTGGCCTGTCTGATGTATGTCTGCCCAGTGCCTGGGGTCTCTCCTTGGGATGAGTTGAGCTGGGGAAGCCAGAAACTGACCTTCAGAGGTTTGCAGTTCTCCTTCACATACCGGCCGTCAGAGCTGTTCTCATCCCAAACTAGGCCCCCTTTGTAGAAATATTTCTGCTTCCTGGTACGGTGGATCATGTGTGATCTGACTGGTGTCAGATCTCAACTCTGTTCTTTGGATGTATGTATTATCTTGTCAGAATATACCTTGTGAATCAAAGCTATAAAACTACCATAAGTTTTAATTTTATTAATATATTAAAAATTAAAGTACAAAATTTATGTTAAGAAAATAAGAACTCTATAGTCATAGTTGGAGTTTTTTAAAGAAAATGATAAACGGACAAAAATAATCAAGGCAGTAGAAGTGAATAACATAGGTAATCAGAATAATTTGATAAAGATCTATTACTTTGAATACATTATGAATGTACATTATGCTCTAACATGCAAAAAACATTAATAAAATGTAACCATGTTCAAAGACACATAAGAAATTAGAAATTAAATAAAAAGAAGAGAGTAAATAAACTATCTAGTGTAAAATTGAAAACAAATAATAAAACAATAAACCATACACTGGCATATAATGCCTGAATTTAAAAAGAAATAAAAATTTTAAATGTAAATGTTTTAGAAACAAATTATAGTGAAGACATTATATATCACAACGTATGGAATGCAGCAAAATGATATTCAGATACATTTTTAGTCTTGAACCAAGAAGAACAAGAAAAAATATAAATGAATGAACTAAGGATTCAAGTCAACAATTCTTAAAAAGAATTACAAAATAAACTCTGACAAAGCTAAAGAAACTCACTAATAAAGAATAAAGCAGTCAGATGTGGTTGCTCATACCTATAATTCCAGTGCTTTGGGATGCCAAGGCAGGCAGATCACCTGAGGCCAGGAGTTTGAAACCACCCTAGTCAACATGATGAAACCCCGTCTCCACTAATAATACAAAAATTAGCTGGACATGGTGGTGTAAGCCTGTAATCCCAGCTACTCAGGAGGCTGAGGCATGAGAATCACTTAAACCTGGGAGTCGGAGGTTGCACTGCAATCCACCCTGGACCACAGAGTGAGAATCCATTNCCTTCAGAGGTTTGCAGTTCTCCTTCACATACCGGCCGTCAGAGCTGTTCTCATCCCAAACTAGGCCCCCTTTGTAGAAATATTTCTGCTTCCTGAAAATTAAGGTGGTGGGGTCAAGTGGTGAGAGTCGTAACAGGACAAGCCTCTGGTGGGGGGTGGGGAAGAGCAGCTCCCAACACAGCAGCAGAATCAGGGCAACAGGTTTGCAGGGGCACACAGGGAAGGCTTTTAGGAGCCTGGGGAGCCATGGATTGTCCCTCAAAGACTCACCACATCTAGTACCCTGCTGACCCACAGCCAAAAGAGAAAAGGCCCCTATGCCAACCCCGAGGGGGCTACTGGGGTCCTTACCTGGTACGGTGGATCATGTGTGATGGGATGGGCCCTAGGATCTTCTCCATCATCACCAGGTGCTCTCGGTTTTCGTGGGTCTGTGGAAGATTAGACAGTGCAAGTAGGGTCAGTCCTAGTTCTGGCCCCCTCACGGGGAATAAGGAACAGGAGAGATGGGCAAGTGCCCTCACTGCCCCAGGAGATGCAAACCTACCAATGAAACGGCAGCCTGGCAGCCCACGCCCTGTCCTAGCCCATCCCAATGCCTTTAATTCATCTGTGCCCCTTATCTAGAAGGTCAGGTCACCTTCTGCCCCATCCTCCATCCTCGATGGCCTAGCACAAGACTCCTCTCTGAATGTTCCACCTACCCTGACCTCTGCATACCCTTTAGCATCTACATCCTTAAGAGTCTGAATCTCACAACATGACCAGTGGGAGGAGGAAGACACCTGTCTTCTCATCCACATGGGGCTTCCCACCCCAGTGGCCTGCAGCCTGTCACAGTAGCAGTGCTTAGGGTAGGGGAGTGACGTGGGGTAGCTGTACCTGAAAGAGTGTGAAGCCCCGGTAATACTCAAAGAGAATGCAGCCGATGCTCCAGACGTCACAGGGCTGTGCCCAGCCCAGCTCTGAAAGCCAAGATGGGGAGAGGCTGTGAGATCCGGCCCTGTCCTTCCAGCCTGGAGGTCACAGGGCAACCACCACACTGGCTGGCAGGACTCTTGCCCAAATCCCAGTATAAGGAAGGCCCTCTCTCAGTAAGGCTGACAGATAAGGCCAGGTCAGTCACCTGTGTCTCATGACATGGGCCCCTTGATCTGAGAAACTCTGCCTGCCCTGGGTGGCAGAGACTGATAGGCATGCCACCGCCTCTGTTCATACCCTTCCAACAAGTCCAGTGTGACAAGGTCACAGGCCATACAGTCACTCACCAAGGATCACCTCAGGCGGGCGATAGTGACGGGTGGCCACGATGGTTGTGTGATGTTCATGGTCAAAGGTGGCACTGCCAAAGTCAGCCACTCGAATGCTGGTGTTCTTCACTGACTTCTCCTCACAGCTCTGAAAGGCAAGGCAGGCACACTAGGTCAGGAGTCTGTACCAGCGGGTAACCCACCCCCGGAGCAGGGCCTCACCCTTACCCATGCCAATACCTTGTGCTCATTGTAGAGGGTTTCAAACTCAGAATTCACAAACAGGATGTTCTCTGGCTTCAAGTCTGTGTGGGTCAGCTGATTCTCATGCAGAACTAAGAGAGCAGGGAAAGAACGAGAAGTGGGCACTGAGAACCTGGCTCTCCTGCCAGCTCTAGGCCAGAACCCTTCTCCAATGCCAGCAACTGCCAGAGCTCCTCACAACCCCACCTCAGCAGGGAGCTGGACTGCAACCTGCCTCTATGCCGGCCTCCCTCTCAAGGGTTCTCTGTACTTGAGGCCTTGGGGGGTTCTGATACTTTAGCAGGGGGGGGTGGAAAAGAAACTTGCCATTTGGAAAAACCTCCCTCCGCCTCTCCCATGCAGAGACCAGGCCTCCACACCTGTCTCTCACCAAAGCTGCAGCAACAGCCTCGAGGTGCTTCCCTCTTCCCAGCACCAGCTACATAACATGCACGTCCTTGTTCAAGTTACTAAGCATGTTACAGTGGTAGCAAGAGGGCATTAAAGCACGGGCTCTCGTGCAACTGAGTGCACAGGTCACACACCCAGGAAGCCAGCCCTGCCTCTCATCGCTAGTCATGAAGTAGGAAGCCTTTCCCCTCCAGCCCCTGTCCCAATGACAGTGGCTTCCTGCTAGTAGTCACTTCAGCTCAAGGCTCCCATCTGGCACTCAAGACCCTCACAACTGTGTGGCCCACCGCTCCCCAAGGGGAGCCTACTTCACTGGAACCAATTCTCAGCCCATACCAGGCTCCAGGCCTTACCAAGCTGTTCCCCTTGTTTGGAATGCTTGTCCCTGTCCCATCTATGCAGATCCTGCACATTCTAGCTCAAGGTCTATCAACTTCACCAAAGAGCCTTTCTATACTGCTCCAGCCATTGCAAATCCTACAGCACTGAGCCCTGGCACCACCAAATCATGCTTTTCAAGGCTGGCAGGCAGATGACGAGTCAGAGCTAAACAGAGGGTCTCCGTGTGGGCAAGGACCTGTGGTGGGATCTGGAGTTTCGCTCTCGTTGCCCAGGCTGGAGTACAATGGCATGAAGGCTTACCGCAACCTCTGCCTCCCAGGTTCAAGCGACTCTCCTGCCTCAGTCTCCCAAGCAGCTGGGATTACAGGCATGCACCACCATGCCCAGCTAATTTTGTATTTTTAGTAGGGACTGGGTTTCTCCATGTTGGTCAGGGTGGTCTTGAACTCCCGACCTCAGTTGATCCGCCTGCCTTGGCCTCCCAAAGTGCTGGGATTACAGGCGTGAGCCACCGCACCCGGCCTAGGCTTGTACATTTTTATCCCATGTATGAAGCGGGGAGTCAGGGTTGGTGGTCAGGCCAATTCCAGAGCAGTTCTTTTCTGTTTAATTCCTGAGTGCCTGGGGGAGAGGCTGGTCCAGGAAGTCCCTGGAGGGAGCCTTAACCTTTCCATCCTCACACTGAGATTCCCACCTTAAGACAGAAGGCCTTTCCATCAAAGGGGCTCTGGTGTCCCTCAGGCCCAGGAGAATGGTTAGTAATGTGCTGGAATGAATGGGGACAGCAAGTAACCAGATGACTTGGGTTTCAGCGTGTGGCCGCCCCATGCTCCTTTCAAGGGTGGACACTTACATCTAAGGGCGTGGCAGAGCTGGTAGGCCATGTGCCGGACATGTGGTAGGGGGTAAGGCTGGAAGTTATTCTCCTTCAGGAACTCAAAGGTGTTCTTGCCCAGGAGCTCAAAGGCGATGCACATGTGACCATGGAAGTTGAACCAGTCAGACATCAAGACGCACAGGCTGGCGGAGAAGCATGGTCGGGGCTCAGGCTGTGTGCTGGGGGCCTGCCTCACCCCCTCTCAGATGAAGCCAGTCCCCAACTCTCTCCTAGGCCACTGGGTCACACACAAGAACGCAGGTACACACGAAGCAAGAGAATCAGAGCAAGAGCACCTCTCCCACCAGCCATCACCCAATCCCCAGATGAGCTCTGGGCAGGACTAAGCTTCCTGCGGGGAAGATGTCCACGGTTCTGGTCCAAGACCTCTGAGCTCCTCTACTTATGATGTGGGAGAGGCCCTGCCTCAGAGTTGCTGAGGAAGAGACGGGAAGTGCTGGTGCATGCCGCAGGACTGGTGCTGCTTTTCTCGACTTGCCCACTCTGCTGAATTTTGTGAGGGTCTGTGCTGGATTCACCCACCTGCCCAGGCTCAGCACAGAGCGTGGAGGAGAGTGCTCCGTGTGTCTGCCACAGAAAGGCTCTCCTTTGGGTGTCTCCTACTATGTGAGGGCCCCAAATAGCTTCATGTTTTTATCTTGTCTTATGCCCCACACAACCCAGTGAGGTCCCCAATTCACAAATGCAGGGCTGGCGGGGCCTGCCTCAGGACACAGAGCCAGCTGGGGTGGAGCCTGGACTGCAGTCCAGAGGCTTCCACCAAGACCTTTGCCAGACTCCCCTGGCTTGAGTGTGGGGAGAAAGCACAGTGCAGACGGGTAAAGGGACACTGCTGAGCCCCTGGGGGTCCGGCAGTCCCACTCAAGGCTTCCCTCTCACTCCTTGCAGACACTCACAACTTGTTTTCTTTGTCCTTCTCCTTGATTTTTTTGAGCACGTTGATTTCTAGCCGGGCAGCTTCCCGGTACTTGCCCACGTTGCGGATGATCTTCAGGGCAACCTGAGACTTCCCTCTGGTACCCAGGAAGGAAACACAGGTTCTCATCAGCAGCTGCCCAGCCCTTCCCCCACCCTCCACCCGGACCTGGCAACTCCCAACAAACACCTCTCCAGGAGCAGCCTGCACTGAAGAGAGCAGATACTGATGCCCAGCCTGCCCCATGCAACACCAGACCTTTGCCCACCCAACAGCAAGTTCCCTGGCATCTGTGAGCTAATGTTCTTGATATCCATGCCAGCCTTAGGCTTTTATGTTCTCAGCCACTGCCAGCTCCCAAACGAGTGTGGGAGAGTAAAGGCCAATCCTGCTTAACCAGTGCCAGCCCAGGAGCTCACACAGTGACCTAACCTGTAAGACAGGCAGCCCCAACCATGGCCAAGCTGTCCCACCCAGAGCCCTCCTGCGGCACCTCTTGACCTTCCTGGGCTTGTCTGCAAGTCTGAGCAAACAGGGATAGAGGGTTCCAGGATCGAGTAAAGATCTGGCAAGAGGTGGGGTACCAGCAAGGGTACCTCTCACTGTGAGGCTCAGGGCCACTCCCTTATCACACCCCTCTCCAGTTGCACCTGCCTGCCGCAGCGTTTATCAGTGACCACAAAATGCCAGGAACCCTTCTTAAGTGTCCAAAGAAGATTTTAACAGTACCTGCTCTGTGCTTCCCACCCCGAACCCTGCCCCAGGAGGCCATCTGCAGAGAGCCAGCAGAGAAGGAAACCTGCTGAGGCAAGGCTGCCAGGCCCTGTCAGGAAAGGACAGCTAGAATCCAGATGCCCAGTGGAGAACTGGGGTGAGAGAGCCCTAGCCTGGAAGGGCGTGTCCTCTGAGGCCTCAGGGGGAGGCTGACTGTGGTGCCTAAGAAAAGGTTCACAGGCCCAGAGCAAAGGGACCTTCCAGAAAATCCCCTGCTTTTCTCTCCCTATCCCATTTTCCCAGATTCTCAGGGAAGGAAGGGAACTCAAGGGAAAGGCCATGCACTCCAGCCTCCTCCTAAAAGCTGCCTCTGTGGCATTCCGATCCTCAGCACAGGGAACTCATCACTTCCAAGGCAGCCCCTGCCAGAGTTGCATGGCTCTGAGAATATGACCCTGCCTTTAGCTGAGCTGAATTCTGCCTCCACATGACAAACCCCACTGGCCCTGGCTCCCTTTGAGTCCCGTAAAGGTTCCCTGGATTGTCCACCTGCCCCCTCATGACTCCAGAGGCTCATGTTCCCTCCAGCTCCTCAGAGAGGAGCAGCCCAGACCGCCTGCATGTGTCCCAGCTCTCAAGTCTGCCATGCCTCCACCTGGCCATGGTGTGGCTGTACCTGTCCCTCCACCTGCTGGTCCCAACCCTAACCTCTTGGGCCACACTGAGTCGTACAGCCGTTTACATGGAAACGTGGAGCAAATGGAAGCTTCCTGTCAGTCTATCTCATGGCTGAGGGGAAGGCTGGACGCCTGGGTCTGAATGGCCTTCCTGAGCACTCCATTTAATGTGGGAGCACCATGGGGCAGCGGTGGCCAGCTCTGCCATTAATTGGAGTATGATGTGGCCAAACCCTGAGAATGTTTATTCATCTCTGAAATAGCAGGAAGGCCAAATATGGGTGGCACATGGCTACAATGAAGACACGGGTACTCTGTAGCTAAAGTGCCAAACCAATTAAAGGGCCTACGGCAGGGAGGCAACTGGCTCCCTGGAGGGGGCCTCCCCACCCCAGAGCTACAGGGGAGGAAGCAAAAGGGCAAGTTCTAGTCTTGTGGAATGGTAAGGGGACAAAACTATTGTGCTACTGAACCTGGGAGAGAGTGAGGTGCCCCGGCAGCACGACAGTGTATACCCCTCTCCTGGCACACACAGCGGAGACCACACACTACCCTAGCCACAATGGAGAAGGCAGCAGCCTGCTTGGTGAGAAAGCCCAGGCTCTTGTTTTTCTTTCGACAGATCTGCACAGCCTCTCAGGCAGACCCTCGGGATGGGATTCATGCTTGGGCTGGGCTTAGTGGCACTCCTAGCCCCCTGCCAGGCCAAGAACCTAAAAGTTATCACAGGAAGCAGCTCCAAGCCACGGGAACCAGGGCCTTGGCCCTGTCCTGATATCCACCACCACAGCCCTGAATAAGTGGAGGGACTGGGGCAGAACCATTCGCTGACCAGCAATTCTGAGGTAGGAATGCTACATACCTGCAGAACCCAAGAATTTCTCCCTTATTACAGGGGATCAGCAAAACCCCAACATGGACAGGTCAGAACCCTACTCTGGTGCCACCCTTCAGAAAGAAAAAAGTTAAGCTCTAATAGCCACCACCCTCAAGAACCTCAGGCCAGCTCTTCCCAGGAAGGTCCTATCCAAAGTCAGCTGTACTGCCCCAGTTCACTCACCTGGCATGGTCCAAGCACTCCACCACCTTGCCAAAGGTGCCTTCACCCAGGTTCCCCACAATCTCATCTAGGAGAGAAAAGAAATTGAGCATGAGAATCTGGAGGGCAGGGGGTTGGCAGCTCCTGCAAGTTCACAGCATTCAAATTCTCAAAAACAAAAAAGGTTTCTCTCTCACTGCTACACTCTTAAAAATGGAAGTTGCTAGCGTCTGTGTCATTCAGGCAATTACTGGTGGCCCCGCTAAGGCACCACGCGCACTAGAGGCCCCTCCAGGCAGGAGAGGTCTTGTCTAACAAGGGGGGTAGAAAGTAGAGAGGTAAAGTTTTACGAAAGGTGGCTGTACATCGCTCTTGGAGCCAATCGCCGATCCGGCACACCAGGTGACCCTCCTTGTCATCTTCCACACTCCGGCTGCTGCGCTTACTGCTCTGTTGGCTTCTCTGCATGCACCGCCCCCCGAAACGCCATCCGACCAATCGCATGGTAGGCGGTTCCGATTGACAGATTGAGGTGTCAGTCAAAGGCAGAGGTGGAGACGGTGAGGAGCCGGTGGGTTGGTTGGTTGGATTTTCCAGATCCCAGCATTTCATAAGGCACACAGCATATATAACGATAGGGATATTGCAAGGGACACGTCAAGACACAAACTGACTTCAAAAACAGAAAAGTAAAAACAGCTACAGGTATGTAAAGAAAACTCGGATATTATCTCTACGAGGAGTGCCACGAACGCTCAGGAAGATGACCTGCCTCTGCTGCTGAGGGCCGCGCTGTGAGGAGAGCCATCGCCCCGACTCCCTCCTCCTCCTCTGAGTCTCTCCCTCCCAGGCCCCCCCATGTGGCTTTGGCCAGAGCAGAAGACGCAGTGAAAACGGCGCAAGAAGGCAGCTGGCCCCGCCTGGGTCCAACCATCCAGACTGGTCAGAGGCTGCTCCGGCTTCAGCTGCAGAATGCCCAGCCTGTCCTTGCCTGCCTCTGTTCGCCCACGCAGCCTTGCATATGCCTGACAGTTGCCACTCAGAGCCAAGCTGCTACCTGCCCCCAGACGGCATCCTTGGCCAGACTTCACCAGCACTACCAGAAACAGCCTTCCAACAGCAGCCTTCCTGCCACCAGCCTCAAGCAGGAAAGCAGCCTGGGATCCTCTGGGTAGGTCGACTGCCAGGCTTCCTACCACAATGGCCCACACAGGCCCCATGCCAGCTCCTGCCCTGGCCTTGGCGCCCATGCTGCTCACAATCTAGGCCCATCCCAAGCCTCACGACGATCGATAGAGGGCACCAAAAAGAGAAGCAGAGCCAAACCTGCACTGCCATCCTGTGGCAGCATGTGGCAGCGTGCAGAGAGGCCAAAGGGCCACACTGCAATCGCCCGCAGAGTCAACCCTCAACACGTGGCCACTCAAAGAAGTCACAGAAAGAGCTGGGCAGAGAAGATGCCTGGCCTCTCCACCGCTCCTCAGGGGCCTCAAGGCCGGTAGGAGGGAGGCAGGGAAGAGGGATCGGGGGAGAAGAGAAGACCGCATGTAACCTCAGAAATACACAATGGGCTTTCCTTCCCCAGGGTACTGAATGCAGCGTGGGCTCCTGGTCTCAGCAGAGACCTTGCAACCCTCTGTGCTAGGAATACCAGCCAGGTCCTGCTCTCAGCATGTGGCCTGCAACTGGACAAGGCCTGGGGCGGCGGCCTTTCCACCATTTCTTCACATGCCCCATCACACAGGCAGTCACCCCTCCTCGCCGCAGCTGCCCCTCCTCGCCGCAAGTGCCCCTCATAAAGAGGCTCGGTTGGAGGGGGCCTAGCTGGAGATTAGAAGGGAAGTTCCCAGTCTGAGCTGGCTGACAGGCAAATCCTCCCCGCCTGTGGGGCACTCCAGACTGGGGGCGTTTGGGGAGGGGTGTGCAGATGAGACGCAGAGGTGGGCGCAGTCCACGTCAGTCAGAGCACTCGGTCACACAAAGAGGCCGTCTCTGGGTGGGAAGGACCAGGCCATATAGCTGCAGACCACAATACCAGCCACTCTACTAGGATCCCTAAGAAGTGTCCCTGGCCACTTGCACCACGTGGCCTGTATCTGTAGCACTGTGTAGACAGAGACTGGCCGGGGGCCAGCCAGCATCGGAGCCAGAGTTCCTAGAGTTGCCACTGGAAGGGGCCAGAAGACACAGGGGCCAGGACCCCTGTGATCGGCCCTGCACCTGGACCAGACGACACATACACACACACAAGCACGCACACCAGTGCACGTGCACAGGGCTGGCAGTACTCACCCAGACCAACCAGCCTGAGAGAAGGCTAGGAAGAGATGAGGCCTTTAAGCCCCAGCCAGCACACTCTGGCTACCACTCACCGAGGAGGCGCTGCTACAAGACCTGGTGCGGCGTTTGTGGCAGTGGTGGGCGTGCTTGCGGGTCCGGTATGGCCCCCTCTCCCGCGATCGCCGACGATGACGAGAACGTGAAGATCCATAGTAGTCCTCTCCAAAGGATGGGCTCCGCTCTTCACACCGGTATGTATCGCTGTCACGGTGCTCCCGGTACCTCCTCTGGTAGGGCAGGCGGTCATGGCTGCCAAAAGGGGGATGGGGACACTGGTCAGCTGGGTCCTTGTTGTTAGCAGGCAAGAAGCCTGTGGCAGGGCCACTGTAAAGGGCTCAAGGGGACAGGATGTGCCAAAAGCATCCAGACTGGTGGGAAGTGGGCAGAGAGGGGAGGGTGCAAAGGTACTAAGCCTGCCCTCCAGAGCCCTGCCCAACGGCAGCATCCTCCAGCCACAGGAGGAGGGGACAGGGGAAGGGGAGAAGGGCAGAGGGCCTCCGAGGTTTCCACATACTCCAGAGTTCTCCCTGGCCGGCTGCAACTCTAAGTTTGGACTAGGGGCTGAGATAGGCCCAGGGAACAACCTTTCCAAGGCTGAGGTTATGTTCCTAATCCTCACCAAAGAAGGCTTAGGAGGTTAAGCAGGAAAGATGCTGGCCTAGAAAATGGGGGAACATGTGGGGAGAAGAAAAAAAGGCACTCTAAGACAAAGAGTGGGCGGCAAAGATGGTAGCTACTGATGAGGCCAAGGCATGCAGGTGAGGTTAGGGGAGGAGCGCAAAGAGGACAGGGCAGGGATCCAGGAGCAGCTGGGCTGGGGTGGAGTCATCTCAAGGAGTCTGGAGCTGCCACAGCTGAGTCCAGCTGACAGAAGGAGCCTTTCCCTCCTATCTAGTTCCTTCTCACCTTCTAGACCGAGATCTCCGTGGGGGAGGCTCCCTTCGGGATGGGTATCGCAGTCTCCCTTCATGTTCCCGACTGTAGGACCTCCTCCTCTTCCATCGGTAGCTCAGGTACGGGTCTGGTTCAGGGGAGCGGTATCGCTTACAGTGATGCATCTAGGCCGCAAGGAACAGAAGGCCCTGCTAAACACACAGCCAGCCACCTCCAGCCACGGGGCTGCATGGGGCTTCCCGGTTGCTCCTGAAGAGGCCCATTGTTCTGTCTGGAGGCAGCCCCTCCCAGGGGTTTATGAAGTGAAGAAGAACTCTTGAGGTCACACTGGTCAAACAGCAGACAATGGGCAGCAACCTTCTCTGCCAGTGAACAAACAAACAGCTGCCTCCCAGCAGAGCATCACTGGCCTGGTGGTCTGAGTGCTCAGGGAACTGGGTGAGCCAGGGCCAGGGGCTAAGGCAGGAACCCTGGGCTGGACAGTGAACACTGCCACAGGGAGATCAAAGGCAGAAGAAAGGGGGCCTCCTGGGTTCTATTCCCTCCCGCCTGGGGGATCCCGTGGAGGGCATGCTTTGTAAAGCCAGAGGACAGGCAAAGGGCTGTTGGCATGGAGCCAACACCGGGAGGCAAGGGCTCAAAGCCCTCAGGTTTGAGAAGCTGAAGACTGTCTGGCTGAGGGCCTGAACTGGACCCCACTCAAGGGAGTAAGGACCACAAGCCAATGTGAGGAACCACAGCAGAGATGGGAAGAGCAGCCCTTGAAGAAAGAGGCACACAGGCCTCATGAACATTCCCTAGCCTTCCTGAGTCGACGTGGACCCAGGGGGTCTGTCCGGCCCTTCCTGGCTCATCATGGGTCTCAGCACTGGGAAGGATGCCAGGGTCCTCAGAGTATGCAACTTTCTTGCCAGAGAGCCATTTAGCACCCTTTTGACTCTGGCAGTGCCCTGCCAGGTGTTTTGCCTTTATCCAACAGTACCATTACTGTCCCTTCTTCTAGCTCCCCGGCTCCAGTATCCTACTTTACACCTATCCCAGGAGCAGCCAGAGGGTTAGCTGTCTGGCAGGCAAAAGAGCCCCAACTCACTATCCCTGTTCAGTGAGGACTCATATTCACCATAGGAAATTGCCAGGCTGGATCCGCCACCAGCAGAGAAAGCTGGCTATGTGAGGCCAGCAACCTGCTCCACCCATATGTGAACCCCTGACTGCCTCCATGGGGCCAATCTTCTTCCCAACACTCACACTTTGCCATTGCCAACCTCCAATCATGGTCAATCCTGAGTTTGCCTGGTCAAGCACATTTTATACAAATTCACTGAGGCTACCCTATCTCACCAGCGGGATCTGTCAGGAGAAGAGCAGCATGGAACAGTTCCCCATGGATGAGCAGGACGGTGAGGCCTATTGTACCAAACTACCGGGAGCTTCTCCATCTCCCTAAGAAAGCTCTCCATCTCCCCACCAACATATCTTCCCCATCTACCTGGGAAGTCTTTGGAGCTAAAATCACCTCCCCAGAAGCTCAGATTTGTTGTTTTGGTAATCAGCTGACTAATGTTTCACTGTTTTCCTGCAATTACTCTGGGTCAGGTGCCCAAGCTATGGAATGAAAGCTTAACTCACATCTCACTAATTGACTCAGAGGATGCTCCACTGGCCAGGACACATGTCCTGCCACAAGGCAAGCATGGTCCTGCCCATCCTCAATGGGCAGACACCAGAGCTGAAGGACATGGTCACGGTCACACTGGGCCAAAGATTCCCTCCTGGGACCTAGAAAGTTCTAATGTCTATACATATTCACGTCAATGGAGAGCACAATTTCAGAGTCATATAGATGTCCACCTGAATCATGGCATGCCACTTCCAGCTGTGTGCCTTTCAGCAAATTGTTACACTACTCTGACCATCAGCTTCCTCTGGCAACAAGGAATCAGTAATCTCTTACAAGGTTCTGTGAGGATTAAATATGTCTGTCCTATAAGTGAAATGCCTAGTACACCTTTATGCCCACAGAGGTACTAGTGGCAGCTTTTCATGAACACTTAAAAGGTTCCGAGTAACACTTCAGGGCTGTGTTAAATGCCTTACGGACATTTTATAAGTCCCTTCCAAGGAAACCGGGAGGAGAGAGCTCTGGCAATAAACTCTGAACTAAAACCTAGTGCTGCCACATACCAGCCTCATGACCTTAGACAAGTCACTCTAGGCCTCAGTTAGAATGCCTGGAAAATGGAGATAACATCTCCCAGCCTGGCAAAAGATGACAAGTATGAGAATTATAAGGTACCACACACAATGCAATAATAGAGAAGATTATTCTTTCTTTAACACATTCTAGGCAAGTAAAATATTGGAAATAGCAGATGTCATCCTCCCAGCCAGGGCTTTAGGGCCCATTTCTCAATTATCTCTGATTCTCTAAAACCTCAGCAAAAAGCTTGTTTAAAAAGCAGCTAAAGGCCACAATTATGCTTTGGGGAGCTCTGCTCTGCAGAATGAAGAAAAAGGTGATGCAAAGGAAACCAAGCCAAGGATGTCAACTTTTCTTTGAGCACAGGCCTTGTCAGCTTCTCATTTGCTGTTCCTGGCCAGAGAACTGGGCTGACAAGAAGAGCAGCCAGCCAGGTCAGCGGCTGCCCTCCCGGATTCCAGCCACCCTAGCACCCATGGTTATTTTTGGCTGGCACTGCCCTACCACTGCAACCTCAAACATGCCACCTCGCAAGCCTCCACCACGAACGGGTGAAACGCTCCTCCTTTTCAAGGGCATCAAGGAGGGAAGCTGGAAGGCCGCCAGCTCCGCCTCGATGGGGGCCTGGCTCAGGCAATTTCCACCCCAGCTCCACATCAGGGCACTCATACCCGGAACTAAAGCCAGAGACTCCCGGGCGGGACGGAGCTGCAGCCAAGGCATTTGTACTGTCAGCTTGGCCTTGCCGATCCCCCGGGCTGGAACGGCTCCATCACAACAAAACACGCAGGGGGGGCTGCGCCCTCCTTCGCTTCCCTTCCTGCCGCCCCAGGTCCCAGGGGTCTCAGAGTCCCACCCTCTGTAACGGCCACCAGTGGCGCCGAGGGGAGAGCCGGGGACAGACCCGGGGGCAGAGGGAGGGCCAGAATGGGCCAGAGTCAAACTCCAGGCCGCCAAGGGAGGAGTCGTCTGAAGACCAAGCGTGAAACCAAGGGAGAGGAGGGGTCTGAAGGGCCTCTGTGGCTATTCCACGTCGGACCCCGACCCCATTCCGCGGGCAGGCGCAGGGCCCAAACTGAACCCTCAAGGAGCCTCAGAGGCCGTTTAGGCCCCGCCTTCAACGCCGCGGGATCCAGGTCAGGGTCTGCAGTGACCGCCCTCCGGTGGAGAAGCAGCGGGTCAGGGGTGAGAGGTCGGGGCCGCGGCCCGAGGTGGGCCGAAGAGGAGAAAGAAAGGGAGTAGGCCGAGACCGAATGGCACCAGCGCGACCGCCCCCGCCGACTCACCCCCAGCCGCCGCCGCCGCTGTTGCCGCCGCGGGCCCCAGCCCACACTTACCGTCTCCCAGGCTCCAGCTGCTGCTAGGCCCCACTCCCCGCTCCGAGCGCCTCTTCCGCTTCCGGCTCCGACCTCCGCCCGTGGCGGCCCCGCCCCCTCGCGTGACGCAGCCGTCGCCTTCCCGGGCTCGACCCGGCTCGGCGGCCTGGCCGCTCTAGCCCCCGACTCGAAGGCTCCGGGGCACCAGCGCTCTCCGCTCCCGTGGGCGCGGCGGCCACGGAGACTAGTTCCGGGAGGGCCGACGGAACGGGCGCGGTGCGGCCCGCCTCCCGCCGTGTCGCGGCGCACGTACGTCCCCCGACCTGATAGGTGTGCGGCCCGGGTCAGAGAGGCGCTCGAAGCTAAGAAGTAGGGCCCCGACCCGGCCGCGGGGCTCGGCCGGCTCCGCCGCCCCGACCCCGCGTGGTCTGCCAACTCCCTCCTGCGCGCGGAGAGGACGGGCATTGTTCTCGGGGCCGGGAGAGGTGAGAGCCCCCTGAGGTCTGTGCGCGGGGCCTCGGCAAAGAGGACGCGACTCCGCTTGCGCGAAACAAGCCAACGACTCCTGACTGTCTCTCGGTGTGTG
>NW_016108277.1:122999-126289 GCF_001604975.1 Cebus imitator
GATTGTAGCGGTGGTTAAAGGAGTCGACATATGTGATAAAATGGCACCGACCTAGGCACGTGATATTGTTTGATCCTGTTCCACACTTACACAAAATGGAAACTTTGAAGGAAACGGAGTGACGACCACTTGAACCCTCTCTGTACCATCTTTGAAATTTCCTCTGAATCTGTACTTCCAAATAAAAGGTTAATAATTTTAAAGGTGCTTTCCAGAAAAATATGAATAATGTTGATTGCATGCAGGTCGGGCGACGCCTTTGGCACATTGAACGACTGGCATCTCTAATCCATCCCATGTACGACTGCCCCTGGCCAGGCCCTGTCGTAGGCTAGGGCGCCCGCTGGAAAATAGGACTCGGGACTCTCTCCTGCTTGGCTTTGAGGTAGAGATGCCAGATATAATATAGGCCGCCCAGTGAAATTTAGATTCTGATAACAAATGGATAAATTTTTAGTAAGTATGTACCATGCATATTTAGGACATACTTATGCTAAAAATTATTTCTCAGTTCTTTCTTCATCTTCACAGGTGTTGCTATTTCAGATCTTTCATGTATGTATATAGTCACTTTAATGCTACTACTTTAATGGAAACAACACACCACAGCCTGTAGGATCCAACAAAAGCGGCACTAAGAGGGAAGTTTATGGCTGTAAACACCTACTTTTCAAAGGTAGATAAACAACCTAACAATACATATTAAAGAAACAGAACAGCAAGAGCAAACCGAACCCAAAATTAGCAGAAGAAAAGAAATAATAAAGAGCAGAGCAGAAATAAATGGAATTGGAATGAAGAAAACAATTCAAAGCATCAAGGAAAGAAAAAGTTTGTTTTTTGAAAAGATAAACAACATTGACAAATGTTTAGCCTAAGACTAAGGAAAACACAGGGAAGGCCCAAGTAAATAAAGTCAAAGGTGAAAAAAGAAACTTTAAAGTGATACCGCAAAAGGATTCAAAGGAGCACTAGTGGCTATAATAAGCAACAATATGCAGAGAAATTGGAAAACCTACTAAAAATGGATAAATTTCTAGACCATTTAAAATGGCCTAGATCGATTTAAGCCTACCAAGATTGAACCACGATGAAATCCAAAACCTGAACAGACCAATGACAAGTAATGAGATTGAAGCGCTATAAAAAGCCTCCCAGCAAGGAAAAGCCTGGGGCCTGATGGCTTCTCTGCTGAATTCTACCAAGTATTTAAAGAACGAATATCAATTTTACCCGGACTATGCCAGAAATAGACAAGGATGGAATACTTCCAAACTCATTTCTACAAGGTTAGTATTACCCTGATACCAAAACCAAAGATACATCCAAAAATCAAAACCACAGGCCAAAATCATTGATGAATATTGATGCAAAAAATCTTCAACAAAACAATAGCAAATTGAATTCAACCACACATTCAAGTTGGGGTGCACTGTCCCAGGTTCACTCCACCCTTCCCCGTTTTCTCTCTGTGCCTGTCTGCTTTGGCTGTGCCCCCTGGTGGCAGCAGCTGTGGCAAAGTTGGTGTGTGGACCTCCCAGGACAAGGGGAAAGCGACTATGCCCTTCTCTTGCCTCCTGCCAGGTGTCTGCAGCCTGGCACCAGCTCCAGCCAGGTCTTCAAGCAAGGGACCTGGAGATGTTCTTTTCCAATTTCTGCATTGGGGAATTGAGGCAAATTCTGGGCATTAGAGTCAGAATTAGGTGAGGCTGAATCAGGGGAGTCTGGGGTCCTAAGAGGAGAGACCTGAAACCCTCTAGAGCGTGTGGGGAGCTGGGTGTGTGTTCAGGCCAGTTGGTTGCTTCTCTCTGTGCGTCAGTGTTCCAGGTACCCTTGCAGGGGCTGAGATCCTGGGGACTCCTGGAGCCCGGCTGCATGGCCTGGCCACCCTGATGCCCTTGTGTTCTCCGTGACAGGCCAGCAAGGCCGAGGAGAATGGCTCCGACAGCTTCATGCGCTCCATGGACCCACAGCTGGAGCGGCAAATGGAGACCAGCCAGAACCTGGTGGACTCCTATATGGCCATTGTCAACAAGACGGTGCGGGACCTCATGGCTGGCCTCAGGCCCAAGACCACCATGCACCTCAAGATCAACAACATGCATGCACCGCCTCATGGGGGCAGGGGGCTCCTGTGGCACCGGGGACGCATGTGGCCATGTTGGCCTGCGGGAGATGCCCACCAGCCCTATGGGACCAGGTCCAGGGAGGGAGGCATGGTCTAGACCAGAACTGTCCCATAGAAATATAGCATGGGACTGTGCACAGTGGCCCATGCCTATAATCCCAGCACTATGGGAGGCCAAGGCAGGAGGATCGCTTGAGCCCAGGAGTTTGAGACTAGCTTGGGCAACACAGTGAGAATTGGTGTCTACACAAAAATTCTGAAAAATATCTGGGCTTGGTGGTGGCACATTCCTGTAGTCCTAGCTACTTGACAGGCTGACTTTGGAGGATCGCTTTGAGCCCACCTGCACCTGCGCCCTCCCCTTCCCAGCCCTCCCCCAGCTGCTGCAGCTCCCCCTGCTCTGCGCTTGCCTCACCAGCTCTCTCCTTGCTTTTCTCTATCCCATTTTCTATCTGCTTTCTCTGCAACTGCCAGCCGATTGGGTCAGGGAAGTCCATCCCATCCTGAGAGTCCCAGGCCCCCCTTCGACCTCTACACAGATCCCCCCTCCTGTCGGAGACCTCCCTTTCCAAGCCTGCCTGGGCGGCTGTTCTGAGACTCCCCCAGCCCTAAAGCCAGCCCCCTTCACCTGTGACTTAGTCCGTTGTAGCGGTGAGCTGACACATCCAGGTGTGACTGTCCCCCTCTGTGGCATGCCCTTGTCCTGTTCTCGCCTCAGGCACTGGAAATCAGTGACTGTGCTGTCCCTGTAGAGTCTTGTGGCCCAACAAGAGAAAGCTGTCCCCTCACACTACACTCCAAAGTGCAGGACCTCCAGTGAGCCTCCCTGTCACCCAGGCCCCGCCATCCCTCCCACCCCTGCCAAGCATGGGGTTGCTGTGCAGGCAGCCCGGTGGCCTGACAGTCTCTACCAGTCCTGCTGTCCCTCGGCTGAGAGTCAAACCCATTTCTGGATGATGGGGGATATGTCCTATATGGACTATGTTCTCTGTGGAGCTCAGGGGAGGGGAAAGACCAAGCCATTTCTGCAATGCTGTCGGGTGCGGTAAAAAGGCCATAACCTTTCCAAGGGACACTTTTCCTGGAAAGCCCCTGGAGCTTAGCTGGTCTTATCCTGTGAAGCCGGCTCTGGCCACTAGGGAGCAGGAGGGCCATGAACTCA
>NW_016108278.1:0-4086 GCF_001604975.1 Cebus imitator
ACTGCCTGAGTTCCACTTCCTGTCAGATCAGCAGTGGCATTAGATTCTCATAAGAGTGCAAATCCTATTGTGAACTGCACATGTGAGGGATCTAGGTTGTGCACTCCGTATGAGAATCTAATGCCTGATGATCTGTCACTGTCTCCTATTGCCCCCAGATGGGACAGTCTAGTTGTAAGAAAATAAGTTCGGGACTCTCACTGATTCTACGTTATGGTGAGTTGTATAATTATTTCATTATGTATTGCAATGTAATAATACCAGAAATAAAGTGCACAATAAATTATATGTGCTTGAAATCATTGAGCCACCATGCCTGGCCCCAAAACCTATTTCATTAAAGGAGCTAACGTAATATAAAAGGTTAAATCTGATTTATAGTTATTCATTAAATTACTGTCTCTTCAGTTCTAACATAACAACTCATTTACTGAAACATATCTATTAGCTACCATATATGTTAGCAGTCCCGAACTTTTTTGAAATCAGGGATTGTTTTCATGGAAGACAATTTTTCCACGGACCCGTGTAGGGGTCTGTGGAAAATTGGTTTTTGGGAACTAAAAAATGGAAGCAGAGAAACCACTAAAGGAGGCCGTGGAAGAGAAACACATAAAAGGCTATGGTAACTTGGTACTGAGGTGGTGCCTATGGAGATAGAATTAATAACATTTGGAATACGTTATGAAAGTGAAGTCACCTGGACTTGCCATGAAAGATAAAGAAAAGGGAGGAGTCAATAATTAGTCCTTTGTTTTTGCTAATGGTACCAAATTAATAATTAATATGAATTTCTGAGATGGAATATTAATGAGCAGATAATTAAGAGTTCTACTCTACATGCAATATATATAAAATATAAACTTTTTTTTTGAGACATCATGTAGCAAGGTCAAGTAGGCAATTGGAAAAATTAGTCTAGAGTGTAGGGGAAAGATGGGACCCAAATATATGAATTTGTTTTGGGCCTCATTGACGGGTACAATTGACCCTGGAACAACATGGGGGTTAAAAGCATGGATCCCTGCACAGCTCAAAATCCACATATAACTTGACTCCCACTAATCTTAACTACTCTTTTTGACTGGAAGCTTCTTGTTGACTGGAAACCTTGCCAAAAACAGAAACAGTCAATTAACACATATTTTGTGTGTTATATACTGTATTATTTCACTAAGGTAAACCAGAGTGGAAGTGGCCATCATAGAGGTTTTGTCCTTATTTTCTCCACATTGAATAGGCTGAGGAAGAGGAGGAAAAGGAGAGGGATGGTCTTGCTGCCTCAGGAGTGGCAGAGATGGAAGAGAATCCAGTATAAGTGGACTCATGAAGTCCAAACCCATGTTGTTCAGGGTCAACTGTAGTTCAGATCCACATCAAATATTGACCAAGCTTAGCCAGTTAGATTCCCATAGATTACGAAATCAGTACCTACAGTGCTATTTGTCTTAAAGCTACATAGAAGTATTACTTTTAGAATCAGCAGATTCTCTTCAAGTTTCTCTTAAAGATTTTTGATGTGTGATCATAGGGGACTTAAACAAAAAGTCCCAATATAATTTTCCCCTGAGCTTTACGTACTTTCACAAGACATTTAGATTCAAAACATAAATCCTGTTTGTTTCTCTTATGAAAAAAAAATATTTTTTCAACATTTTCTCTTATGAAACAAATAAGTAGCTTTTGTTAGAGGATACAAGGACTTAAGAGCCCTACTGTCTATAAACCATAGAGGATTATACACTATGCTTTGGTCGTAAGAACTTGTACTGCCTATATTCCTTTTTTTTTTTTTTTAAGCATTGTAATCATACATACTTAAAGGACACAATTAGGCTGTACACAGTGGGCTCACACCTGTAATCTTAGCACGTTGGGAGGCCAAGATGAGCAGATGACTTGAGCCCAAAAGTTCAAGACCAGCCTGGGCAATATTGTGAAACCCCATCTCTACTAAAAATACAAAAATTAGTTGGGTGTGATGGTGCATGCTTGTAATCCCAGCTACTTGGGAGGCTGAGTCAGGAGAACTGTTTCAACCTAGGAGGTGAAGGTTGCAGTGAACCATGATGGTACCATTGCACTGCAGCCTGGGTGACAGAGTGAGACTTTGTCTTCAAAAAAAAAAAAAGATGGGGAGGGGATACAATTGATGTTTCAATACACACACACACACACACACACGTACACACATATATATCTATATATAGTATAATGATCAGATTGGGGCAGTGTTACCAGTACCTCATTCATTTATCTTTCTTTTTATGGTGAAGACATTCAAAACCCTCTCATGTAACTATTTTGTAATTTACTAAATCTTACTGTAAACTATTGTCACCCTGCTGTGCAATAGAACACCAGAACTCATTCCTTCTTCATTCTTTTCAGATTAAAATTAATTAAAAAATACTTGTAGAGTACTAAGGACTAATCCAAATGCTCAAGGCACAAAAATGTATATGGCATGATCACAGCCCATATTAGCTTAAAATTTAGAGCCACTGTTCTCCCTGTTATTGCAGTCATATAATTTTCTTGCATGATTGCTGCAATTCACATTCTGTAATCGGAGTATAGATATCAAAATAAAGTGTTGGCTTAATCATTGTTGTTATAATCAAATTGAATTACACATTAACAAAATTTACTAAAATTTTCCTTGCATATTTAATTATATCTCTTCCCAGCGCAAGTCAAAAAAAAAAAAAAAAAAAAAGCGAACCCTTGGAAGAATTACACTTAGAAGTTACAAATCCTAGTCTAAATATTTAAATACATAACATGAAGAATTTAGACTGAAAGTTTATTCTGCTAGGTCTGTTTTTTGACGTACTAATAAAGCTGGCCATCTCTGCTGTAGTTCTGCTGATATGTCTAGAAGTAATCTTAAGAAGAAAGTAGCCCTATTAGATTATGTTTAGGATGGATAGTTCAATATATAATTTGCCAAAATATTATATTGACTTTACACAAATACACACACACAAGCCATCATAATAAGTTCATTTAGAAACTATTTTAGGATACATTTTTATTCTGGAAGACCCATAATGAATCATATTTTATATGAAGGTAGGACTACGTTTTGCTTCAGTATTTTGATAGTGAAGAGCACTGGTGCATCAATAAAGTACTTGTATATTAAACAAATTAAAGATATTTTGTGAACTAGCTGTGCCTTGAAGACTCACATGCCGTGGTATTTGATACTGTCATTCTTAGAGATAATTAGCTCCAGGTTGTTCTTCTGCTGGAGCTAATTATCTCTAAATCCATTCTTATAAGTGTGAAACCAGAACTTCAAACCTAATCAAAATTGATTGGTTGAATGATGGAGTGTTACAAAAGTTATGCAATGAAGGGCCTTCGTATTTTTGATATCCATTGTTATTAGATCCCTCTTTTCTGAAGATTAGGTATGTGAGAAGCTCAGAGAAATAATCTTAGAAGAGCCATGCAGAATTTCTATATCTAAATCCATGTTACTTACATAGAATATGTTGTTCTTTAAATATAAAAATCTGTAAATCTGTAGAAGACCAACGAATATGAGTAAAGAAAAAGTCTGATCTATTTTTTCTGCTTGAAATAAATTATATAAGCCATCTGTATTTAGAGATTAAATGTATTAGTCAGATCTCTCCTGCTAACTTGAGCAGTAAAGAAATTTATAAAACGTTACTGGGATCTTTTCATTCATTTTTTGTTTGTTTGTTTGTTTTTTGTGTTTTTGTTTGGTTTGGTTTGGTTTTACTTGCAGTAAAGCTCATAGATCATTAAGATTCTTTACCATTTGTCTGGTCTTAATTTCATAAATTGAGGAAACTGATGCATTGATGGAACGGGGTGGGAGGGTAACATTCTCCTTCTGTTAAATGTAAAGACCGCATTGTGGAATGTGGAGGGGCTCCATGAGATCCATTTAGTTCCATTCATCCTCCTGTCCCCAAATGTCATTTACATTTATCAGTAAATGTATTGTTTCTTGAGAATTTGGCTATGTTATCCCAGAGGCCTAGATGTGGGAATCTCCAGATGGCCAGATAACAGTCTCAGCTTCCAGTTCAGTGGAACTGTTCTCAA
>NW_016108278.1:8492-10301 GCF_001604975.1 Cebus imitator
GTGAGTCCTCTGTGGTCGCCGGCATAATAAATGACCCTGCAATCTGGCATACTTTTGTCTTGGTGCTAACTTTCTACGCTCGGTCCAATACAACATTTGGAGGTCCCCAGTGAGATATTCTCTTTTTGTTATCACCAGAAAAAAGCCATCTCAGAGTCTCGCCTGGGCGGCCACTCCCACCTTGGGGGCCTCCAGGGAGGCGCCCCCTGTTCTTTCCCAGGGCCCTGGAGAGCCACCGTGGAGGATAAGCGACCTCTCGGCTGACATTCACCCGAAATTCCTCAGGGTCCTAAAAAAAAAAAAATCCTCCAGAGGTAAGTCTGGTTTGGGAACTAGTTCAAAGGAAGGGCCTGAGTCGGGGGACTGACGAGTCATTGCAACTCTGACCTGGCAAGCCTCACCGAGATGTCGCTTGAGGCTTCTGGTAGCTGGTGCAGTGGGTACCAGCGTTCGCTTCTGGTGGCTGTCATTGTGGGTGGCAGCCCTCTGGTAGCTGGTGCAGAGGGTACCAGCGTTCGCCTTCTGGTAGCTGGCATAGAGGGTACCAGCGTTCGCCTCTGGTAGCTGGCATAGTGGGTGGCAGCATTTGGTTGTTTTTCGTAACCTCTGTGTGAGTGAGAGAGCGAGTGTGTATATATGTAGTCCCACGGCTGAAAGGCTACGGGGCTTGTGTGGGCCTTCACCTGCGGTTCCACTGGGGCGTCGTAGGGCATAATGGTGATTCACCTCAGAGCTGTCCTACTTGGACTTCCATCCTGAGGTGACCAGGCCCGGGGATTATACGGGTACACCTTAGCCAAAACGCCCCTGAAAATTCTTCCGAGAAAGTGGGCGGGCAGGCATCTGACTGGTCTCCCATCTGGGGGGCACCCACCCTTTGTCTGTCACTCTTGTATGTGGTCCTGTCTCATCTGTAAATTTGTCAGTTTTATTAGACTCCTGCTAGCAGACATACACTGGTTCAGGCCATCTTCCCTTGAGGTGGGAGATATCTTACAGTGGTTGACGAACCACTGGATGCAGGGAACTTTTATTGATTACACCCCAGCAAAAATTACTCTTTTCTCTTTCTTCTTCATCTTCTTCTTATTCTACCACTGAGGCCTCACTCTTTCTTCCTTTGCCATGTGGCAGATAGTCTTAACTCTAGTTGTCTTTAATCTCTTCCTTGTTTTGGTCATTGTGGCCTGTAAATTCTCCCAGCCACCTCCACTGGGAAAAGAGTACTTTTGCCCGTGCTGGGTCAGATTCCATGTCGGGGAGGCCGTTGTGCCCTTGACACCTTGGAGGTAGTTTCTTTGGAGCTTGTGTGGAACAAAACCCTAGATCAGAGTTTACGGGTGCTCTTTCTTAGGCTGGGATAGAAAATAGATAACTGCCTATTCTGCCAGGAAAGTGTCCAATGTTACAGGCAGTGCCCAATGGTGCATCACAGAAAGGCATATTGGCACCATCCTGGATGTTGGGAGGTAGGATGTCACCGCCCCAGTAAAAACTGACTGGCAGCACTTCTGCACACTCTACCCGGTGTGGTGGGTCCAAAACACACATCCGGTAGACCTCTTAGTCCACCTGTTTGTCACTTTCCGAAGCAAGTGGCCATTAAAAATGTATAAGGGGGAGGATTATGCCCGGGCAGCACTAAACCTCCATAGTGCTTATTCTCGCCAGTTGTGGTTTGCGGGGGAAAAAGACCGCCACCTTACCTCGGCCCCTACCCCCTGTTCCTCTGACTAGGACTAGGATTAAACCCTAAAATCCAGTTGTCTGGTCCTTGCAGGACCTGGCTGCAGAGGCCCTGCTAAAACC
>NW_016108278.1:18091-20327 GCF_001604975.1 Cebus imitator
GTGTGTAAACAAATGCTTATCTTGACTTCTGTAAACCACTGAAGTAACAAACAGAATGACAAAAGTCCCCTGGCCCTTGGAATGTCCGGAGACCTCCGCCCTCGTCTCCACCCAGGAAATGAATTACAGAATCCCCTGGACCTTGGAATGTCTGGAGACCCCCGCCCTCGTCTCCGCCCAGGAGGTGAATCACAGAATCCCCTAGCCCTTGGAATGTCCGAAACCTTTTCATCCCCATCCCCGCTCCTCACCCCCACTCCCACGGTGGTTTTTCGGGTATAAAAAGTCTTGGCACCCTCCTTTTGACGCCACAGGTTGGAGAGACGTGAGTCCTCTGTGGTCGCCGGCATAATAAATGACCATGCAATCTGGCATACTTTTGTCTTGGTGCTAACTTTCTACGCTCGGTCCAATACAACAGTTGTATATGTCATGTAGTCTGCCCTAATATTCAAATATTTCCATTCTAATTCTGAAATTTTTGATACCTCTGTGATTCTCATATATTACTTTGCCTCTGAAGCCTGTTTTCCTTAGTCGACTTAGATGTCAATAGTTAAATTAGTATCTGAGTTCATTACCAGTTACGGCTTTTTTAGAATTTAATGAACATAAGATGCTATTATTAAAAAGTCAAAAAGTAACAGATGCTGGGGAGATTGCAGAGAAAAAGGAATACTTATACACTATTGGCAACCATTGTGGAAAACAGTATGGCATTTCCTCTAAGAGCTAAAAACAGAGCTACCATTCAACCCAGCAGTCCTGTTACTGGGTATATACTCAAAAAAATGTAAATCATTCTACCATAAAGACACATGCACATGAATGTTCATTGCTGCACAATACAACAGCAAAGCCATGAAATTAACCTAAATTTTCATCAGTGACAGATGGGATAAAGAAAATGTGGTACACATACACCATGGAATACGATACAGCCATAAAAAAGAATGAGAGCATGTCTTTTGGAGGAACATGGGTAAAACTGGAGGCCACTATCCTTAGCAAACTAACACAGGAACAGAAAACCAAATACTGCATGTTCTCACCTGTAAGTGGGAACGAACTGGTAAGAGCTCATGAACACAAAGGGAAAAACAGACACTGGAGCCTCTTTAAGGGTAGAGGGTGGGAGAAGGGAGAAGAGCAGAAAAACAACTATTGAGTACCAGACTTAGAATCTGCGTCATGAAACACTCTGTACAACAAACCCTGTGACATGAGCTTACTTATCCAACAAACCTAAAATAAAAGCAAAAAAAGAAAAAGAAAAAAAAAATGGTCTGTGCACGTGGCTGAACTCAGGTTGTAAGTAGAAAGGGGTTCTTTGATGTATAAAAAGAAAACTGCAATTTAAACTTTTTTTCTCATAAACTATTTGTACTGCAATGGATTACGGATTATAAGTGGGCAAGACCTATGTAATGTATTGTTGTACCTAACTGTGGCCATACCTTGCAACCCACTGAGTGCCCAATATGCACCTTCTTGATAGTAAACATTTAATAATAACCTGATGATAATAAATAGATGGACTAATCAGTTCATGAAAACTTGGTCCAAAATAACTTAATATTAATGTGAGAAAGAACGTAAAAATAACCTTGCATTCTGTGATTTCTGATTTTGTTCAGGTCTGCCCACATCAGTGCCCACCACGAAAACTGTTGCTATGTTATCAAGAATTTAAAGGTAAGAAATCACATCTATGTAGGTAAATTTTTAGATTCTATTTAGAAGATTATTTTCTTGTAGGGGTTTAAGTATTATTATATTTTGTAAATATTGAGAATACTTATCTAAATAATCCTTGGAGAATTAAACAAAGCAATGTTGAAGATATTCTACTTATATATTGTATTAAAATTCAGTTTATACTAGGTTTGAAGTGAAAGTGCAAAATTTAGCCTGAAGACATGTATGTTTAATTTGAATTGTCCAAACAGGCTAGGAGTTTGTAGGTTTTGATTATTTTTGAATATTGAGTCAATTTTATAAAATAGCATAGTTTTTTCCATTCAAATTCTGAGAAACTATATCGGCACTACCAAATTCAGGCATGCTGAATGAGTAATGAAACTAATTTGGTGTTTTTATTGGTCAGAATCCATTTAGGAGATAGAAATTATACCAGCAATAGAACAGGAAAATTTATATAAAGAATTATCAGCATGATTGAACTTCGGAATTAATGTAAATGATTGAACATTTTTGGTTATTATTTACAGAGAAA
>NW_016108278.1:23717-29617 GCF_001604975.1 Cebus imitator
GCAGAGTTAAGGAAGATAGATGAGGCAACCTGGTCTAGTAAAGTAGAAGAAAATCCCAAGGTCTCAAATTAAGTGTGAGTCAATAGATATATCTGCCATCCCAGAAAGCCAGCTAAGTGTCACCCTCAGCCTGCTCAGGAGAGGACACAGACACAACCGCATGACATATTTCAACAGATAATAAGAGCCAACTGGTTGGTTGATCTGTTTCAGAGGAGTTTGAGAGTCTACTGTTATTTACTAAACCACAGATTCTCAGTAAATTTAGAAAAAATTTGGGTGTGCTACTTCATAAAGACTTGACATCAGAGATTTTGAGAGCTGTGAATATTCTTACATAATCATGTCTATTCCAATGCAAAAATTATATCTCTAAGAGAGAATAATGTGATAACTTGCAATTAAAATATACAAGATAAATTTCCAAAAAAAAAAAAAAAATGGCCTTAAAGGCCTGCATTTTTCTCAGTATCATAATGAAATTGAGACAAAAAATTGAAAATATATGTAACACAGACTAGACTCAGTGGCTCATGCCTGTAATCCCAGCACTTTGGGAGGCTGAGTCAGGTGGATCACCTGAGCTCAGGAGTTTGAGACCAGCCTGGCAAACATGGCAAAATCCCATCTCTACCAAAAATGCAAAGTTACCCAGGCATGGTGAAGCATGGCTGTAGTCCCAGTTACTCAGGAGGCTGAGCCAGAAAGTCGCTTGAACCCAGCAGGTGGAGATTGCAATGAGCCAGGATGGCACCACGGCACTCCATCCTGCGTGACACAGAGAGGCTCCTTCTCAAAAAAAAAAAAAATCTAATCTATACTGTATATATATATCTATATAGATAGATGATATAGATGATATATAAGTAATACAACATGCATAACATAGATTGCAGTTGCAATAAGATTTCAAAGAAAATAGTATTTACGGCAGTGCATCCTCATAGAAGACAAATGTAATTTGAGTCTTAAAAATATTCTTAAACAGGTACAGAAAAAAATAAGGGTTTTAATCAGAAGGACAACGTGAGCAAAGGCATTCTCGCTCCATATAATGTCTCCTGAAGAATGGCTCTATTAACTGGCTACAATTCCTACAGGGTTTAAATTGACTTGGAAAATTTATACTTTTTTTTATACCATCATTTATTCAATAGCCACTGAGTGCCTACCATGTGGAAGACATTTTTCTATGTCCTTGGGATACAACAGTGAAGAAACAGGCAAAAAGAATTGTTATTGAGGTGCTTGCATTCTATACAGGAATCCACTCCTCCATTTTCATTTAGGAAAAATCACTTAACCTACAAATTAACCAACAATTTAAGTCATCCTGTACTCTTCACTTTAACACCCAAAAAAAATCCAAATTGAAATAAAGTAGTAATACTTGGACATTGCCCTTTGTGTTTTGAGCCTGACAATCACTACTGCTGAATAAAAATAACTGAACACAAACCTGTGAGCAAAGCAAGCTATCTGGGGATCAATTTCCGTCAAAATTGGAATTACGTTTAGTGAATGCGCCTGTTCGACTATTGTTGCCTGGAAACGTTTGTGTAGCAGCTACTTGCTTCTCAAAGTAGAATACTGAAAATTTTTTATGACGTGCAAAGGACAAATCAAAAATACTCTCTAGTTTTACAATGTCTCCATGTTTATTTTGAAAGGGCCCTGGTAGATTGTGTTGAGACACACAATTGGCTTCCCAGACCTGGGAAGTCAGACTTGGGTTCCAGCCCTAGTAGTGGGTTACCTTATAAATGTTGAAAAATTCTTCTGTGCACATGCTTTAGTATTTGAAAAATAGTGCTTTTGGAAAACCACCTTGCTGAGCCCAGGTGATAAAGAAAATTGATTCTATAATAATTTATTTGTTCATAAGAAATATTTTTGAGCGTCTACTTATGCAGCAGAACCATTTGTTAGTTAATAATGCCAAGAAGGTCCTTGCCCTCCTGGAGCTCACATTCCCATGGAGAGGGCCTAATAATAACCGTACTAGTAGCAACAATAACAAAATAATAAGAAAATAAATAAACACATTATTCTATTTTATTTATTATGAAGGAAGTAAGATGTTACAAAGGGGAAAAGTCTTGTTCTGATTGATTAGGAACTGTTTCTTATTTGTTCTGTTTTGCTCAGTTGGAATCAAACAAGAGCATCATCAAAGGCAAAACCAAAACCAAAACAAAACGAACAAATAAGTCTCTAAGGAAGCAGAATGAAGCTCATCACAAACAGCTGCGGAAGTAAACTTGAATTGCTGCCAAGGAGGAGAGCAAAGTCTATCTCCACCAGACTAAGGTCAGTTAGTGCTTCATTACTCTCTATAGGTGTTTAAAATTCAAAATTATTTTTAGAATTTTTTAAAATTTGTACTTCTCAAATTTTTGCTTTTCTAAGCTGCTTGGTATGGAAAGCAAAAGTTGCTTTTTTAAATTCATTTCGGCGTTATGAAGGGTAGAATTGATTGGTGGCTGCCTAAACATAAGTGGATTGGAAAGACTGGCTAAACAACCAGTCTAAATGTTTTCCTAAGTAATCTATTTTCTAAGTAATTGGCATAAAGTAAATTTTACTTTCATTTTTGATCTCTTCAAAAGTTATTAACAAATGTTATAAATCCTCATGTATGAGATGCAGGAATTGAGCCATGATTTCAGCCACTATCATATGCACTTGAATTTATATAATTCAATTTGGTGATGAATTATTAGGGTAAGCAGATGTCTATTGTTCAGAATTTTATTATGGTAAGTCTTCCTATCAGGTAAATTCACGATTTTCATTTATTTGATTTCCATGGATAATTTGGCATATTTTAAAGAAAGGTGGACATTCAAGAGATCGATTAATAATAAGTACTTCTGTTTTTTAACTTTAACTTCAGAGTTAAAAGGTAAAACTTATTTTCCACAGAATAAAGATTTAATTATACATTTCCACCAGCTTGTTTGTGTGAGCCGTAGATAGAATGAGACGTGAAAGAAAAAGGTGTAATAAGAAAATCAAAATGGGAAAAACTATGGAATGGCAGGAAGAGTTAAGGTCCTTCCCCAAACTCCTTTAATTATGGGTCTCTCATGTCAGGGTTAAGAATGGACTTTAATCAATGTTTTGGCACAACTCAATTGTGTGGTGGTTTAAAAAGTGATAGACTATGATAGATACACAGGGATTTAGCAATTTTTACTAAAACTTTCCAGGAGATGAGCCATGACAGAAAGGGATCGATGAAGGGCACACATACAAGTCAGGATTAGAATCTAATTCCCTTCATCAGGTCTGGGCTTCTTTCACTGTAGGGGAGCCAGAAATCACCTCCAAACCCCCTTTTTAGCTTGTAGCGGGCTCTTCTGCTGGATCTAGAAATTAAAGTGGTACTGGGCAGATGAACAAAATAAAAGTATATACATTTTATTCATTTCGCATGTACATGAGGCACTCACGAGAGTGTGAAATCCAAACTGGCCTAAGCAAGATGCTTTTGTGCTCTTTAGATCAAGAATGATAAATTTGAAAAAAAAAATGACAGGACAAACAAAAGCTGGCTAGGGGCAATACATTTTCTAGAGGAGTCACTAGGAGATATATTGGTTGTGGGGAGCTGTAAAATAGGTGAAAGATACGTGTTTCTTTATTAAGTATATTTATTCAGGTTCATTGCAACGTCCAATTCCAGGTCTCTGGCAATAAGGGCTATTTTCTTGCCCTTGTATGATGAGGGTAACCCTCCCAGAGGAATCTTTATGGCTTGCTGCATGCAGGAAGAGACAGGTCAGCTGTCTCTTTCTGAATCTACAATTTCTCCACTGTTTTAAACACAAAATAATCAATATATCAATCTGCCATATTCCGGGACATCCTTTATTCCTTCACCATAGAATATCACTGTTTCTTTAAAATGATACATGTTTCCTCTATGTCTCTGTTTCCTCATTTTATAGAATGAATATGAAAAACATGAACTTCTCTAACATTCATAACAGTTGTACGATTCTCAGAATTTGTTCATTTTGTGTCACTAAATGAATGTTAGGTGATACCAATAGTATATGCAGTTAAAAGTACAGAGATCAGTAATGGGAAGCAAATAAATTGAGATGGCATTCATAGTCAGGCGTCAGGATACACTTCATTTCTCACAGGTGTTAGTTCTTTCTGGCAGATCCATTTGTTTTCTGTACTACAGTCCTCAGAAAACACAGATGTCTGTGAAATGTAAACACAGCTGTTTTCTTTAGTGTCACCTGTAATTTTTAATCTGTGGAGCAAAAGAAAAGTCTGCCTTAGTGTTTAGGATTTTCTCATAGCTATTCACATAGTCATTGTTTCCTAGGACTCTCAGGAAGCAGTGGAATGATAAATTATTAAGCAGAGAAAGTACACAGTCACAAATATAATGGCGTGAACTTGTAAGATAGAGCTAATGTAAATCTCTGAAACATTCAAGTTTATCTTCATTGGAAAAGAATCCTTTAACAAGAACCTGCACAATTACATCAAAAAAGAAAGAAAGTTTGGAAGCTGGGAATTCAGTCTTCTTAGTGTACTACTAACAGGTCACATTAAAAAAAATCTCTTAACTTCACTGAGCCACAGTTTTTTTTAAATATTTATACTATAACCACCTAATATTTAGGAGAGGCATGGAGACGAAATATGAAAACGTGGCAATGCTTCCAAAGTATGTGCTCTGTAAATATGATAAATATCTAAAGGCATGATGGATATTCAGGGTCTATAGAATTTGGAAGCAGTGAGAAAAAGTGGCTCAGTTCATAGTCATGTAGTCAGAGGTTCCTTTCATTCTCATTCCAAACAGAGGTCAATGGGTGTCTGCTGCAGCATAATATTAGTTTCAAACAGGCATGAGTCCCGCGGCTCACTGCAGGTGGTAGGTGGCAATATAATTCAAACAATGGACAGGCTGTATTAGGACTACATTGCAAAGATGGCATGAATTCAAGACTCTCCCATTTGTCCCAAGCGGATGAGGTGGTGGCAGCGTGCAGCGCTCCGTCACAGCTGTTTTTAGTCCTTTGTTCAATGACTTCATGCAGTGTCTTGGGGCTGCTTATCTGATTCTTCCTACCGCCCAACCTTCTAGTCAAACCAAGAATTTCTTTCAACTGGGCTACTGCAGAAGTTCCTTACATTTTATCTCTTCCACCCTTTTAATTCTTTCTTCAAGTGTCAGGGTAATTTTTTAAATGCCAATCTAGCCAAGTCAACAATTCCTTTTCCGAAAGGCCCTCTGGTTTTGCAGGCCTTCCTTGATGAGACATCTGCCCAGCTCTCCAACATGGTCTCCTGTAGCCCCCACAATAGTCCTGTAAAAATATTATTATTCTCTCCTTTCTTTTCCTTCCTGAAAATCAGGGCTCAGGGAGTGCAAATCAAAGCAGAGTCTAACCGGTGCTCTTGCTACTATAACATGATGCCTTCCAGGTTTACCTGACCACTATTGTCTTCAGAATAAAATGAGAGGTTCAACTGAATTTACTTCATCCACTTTCATATGTATGTTCACATTTTAATGTTTTCAAACATTATATATTTTGTATTATACTGTGAACCACAATAAAATAAACATTTTGCATTATGACCCAATTAAGAAACACAAACTATATTTAATAAATGATAAATGTATGAAAAGATAAAAATAAATTAATAGCAAATAGACTTTCATTTATTTGTAAATAAAATATAGAAAATAACCCCCAGAAAGCAATATAAAAATCAAGAGAGATGGTTTTAAATAGAATGTGTATGTTTGGCTTTTCATAAATTTATTCTAGTCCAGAACATTTATTTTTAAATCATCTTAGGCTGGGCATGGTGGCTTACACCTCTTTCACTTCCTGCACTTTGGGAGGCCAATGCAGGCGGAT
>NW_016108278.1:29827-53719 GCF_001604975.1 Cebus imitator
AAAAAAAAAAAAAAAAAAATCTTACACTTTATAAAATATTTTGGAATGTGGCTCATATAATGTCAAAATTTGCTAATTCAGCCAACATTTCTTTCAGTGTTTAATACTTTACATACCTCATAAATTATTAGTATACTTTAGATAAACAAACATTTTATGTTTTGTATTTTAACCTCGTTTTTTGACTGACAGAAAACACATTTTAAGTGTAAATTCTGCCAATTTGACTAAATCATTTATAGACTCATTAAATACAACTCTCTGTGTTATCTTTTCTGAAAAATTAAAAGTTCTTTACCGAAATATGGTTGAAAGCCTACACACTTTTGCTTGTGAGGAAAGAAAATACCTTGCCCTTTTCTGCAAAATTAACCACAAATTCTGCTAAAATATGAAATTTACTTGTGTTGCATCAACCCTCAAGCTACATTGATGGTTATTTTGACTGTCTTACACAAGAAAAAAGAATGTGACATTGAAGAGAAAACAGCAAGTAGCTCTTTTGTGGCTTATATATGTTTTTGTCACATCCTCTCAAACACCTCTCCCTTTCACAGCAGTGGTTCAAATATACTGCAATATTTGTCACAGTGTGGGTGTCCCGGTCTGCACTCTGATATTTACTATCTTTTCTTTCTTTTAATGTCAGCGGTGACCCACTACATTGGTCTTATTACCCACTAAGGTCTATTTTCCCACAGTTTGAAAAACACTACTTAAGACATTCTGTGTGCCAATGGCCTCCAGCTGGACATTATTTTTAATTTAATTTGCCCCTTCCAAATAAATTAGTCTATTTCCTGTCCCCTAAAACTCCATTGCAGATAAAAATGTATTTTCTTATAAAGAGCTGATATCTTTTCATATATAGAAATTTCCAAACAACTTTGAGATCATCCACCTTCTTACCCTATTCTGAACCTCTGGAGAGTTGTTAAACCAAATTAAAACTACAAAACTCAATCTTCAGTGTTACCACCTTGCAGTGTAAACCTGATATAAATTGAATATTAAAATGAGCTCATCTAATACTCACTCATCAGAATTTAAAAAAGAGTCATTTATCCACTTCCATTTCTTCTCTGGTAACGAAAAGTTTAATCCAATCCAAAATGGAATGGCTTTGTCATGTATCAGCTTCTGTGTGAGTCTCTACAAATGGAATAGAAGAATATGAAGTCTGCTTATCTATTCCTAGTTTGGTCCCCTAAAACCTAGTTCAAGCATCACCCCATCTCTGAAGTCTTTCCTAACTCGTCAGCATTATTTCTTCTTTGTGATATTTCTCTCTATATTTTTATTTATATTACTGTATTCATCACCTTACATTCAATTATTTGCTTACAAGTCATTCAAATTGGGAAGTCAGAGTCTTCACTTCCATTGCATAAAACCTCTGGGCTAAGGCACAGACCTATTAGTATGGTGTAAAGAAAGTGCTAAGTTTTATTAAGGTATTTTGTTTCATGATTTACCAATTCTTCCTTATCTTGAATAAGCAGCAAACGGGATTCTTTTGTGGAACAGTCAGCTAGACTGTTATTCCAAGGGTTGACAGTGTCAGAAAGTAACAAACATTTCTCTCCGACTTTCTTCCAAGATATTGGGCAGTTTAAGAGACTCAGTCTCTCTAAAGTAAAAAACAGAAATAAGAAATAAATGTTATATTTCTAACCTGTCTCTGACAAACCACAACCAATCATACACACGTCATTATAAATGCTCAAAGTCCCAGCCTGGCCAACACAGTAAAACTCCATCTCTACTGAAAACAAAAATGAGCTGGATGTGATGGCTGGTGTCTATAATCCCAGCTACTCGGGAGGCTGAGGCAAAAGAATCACTTGAACCTGGGAGGTGAAGGTTGCAGTGAGCCAAGATCGTGCCACTGCACTCCAGCCTGGGCAACAGATTGAGACTTCATCCCCCACCCCCCCAAAAAAATGCTCAAAGTCTTTGATTATCACTGTGAGAACTATGAATTTGTTATATAAAGTTGAGGTTTTTGAAATCTACTGTTCATCTGGTACCAAGAATTGGGAATTAGTGACCAGTTATCTTGAGCATAAATGGAATCATAAAATATTAAACTAGGAAGATACCATCAGAATAATTTATACTGCCACATCTTACATTTTAAGACAGTGAGAGACAGAATAACTTGTTCAACTCCATCCCGTCAGATGCATTGTTCTAAACTCATCACCAGTGCCTATTCCACTACATGGGCAACAGTATAAAACTAATGTAAAAAGTGCTGACTTTAAATGATGCACAGAATGCACAGCAAATCATAATAATTTTCACTAAATTCATGAGAGATAAGAACATTTCTGATTGCTAAATGATGTATTTACCTACCTACTGTGATCTGTTGGATAGAATTTTCCAGAAGGACTTTCAGGGTTTCTTAAAACTTCTGTGAGAATGTGCACACAGCTCACATTCCACTACAGTCACTCAACAGTCACCTGTGTTTTTATTAATACATGCTGGAACAAGACTAATGTGGCCACATGATGAGGAAATATAATAACAGTAAAGAATTCACTCTATGTTTTGAGTTCTATCATTTAACTTCAGACCAAACTTAAAGCTCACTAAAATAATCAAATATTTCACATATTTTCCTATCAACAATGGAATATCCCAGAGAGCTCCTCATGAGGCAGCGTGCCCTGCTGGTTAAGACCTTAGGCTCAGAAGTCAGACCACTTACATATCATTCCCAGCCTCATCACTTGGTGCTTATGTGACCCTCAGCAAGTTGTTGAGTGTTTTTATGGCTCAGTTTTCTAACACAGAAAAGCAGAATGATAAGGATAACTTAACATATGGACTGTTGTGAATTGTACCTAAGGTAACACATGGTATCTACAAAATATTAATTGTTATTCTTAGGAAATTCAAACCACACAATTACCTGTTGTTTTACTCATGTTCTGTTGAATGTCCACACTGCATTTTTCTATTGATGATTTCCGTATTAACGATGTCACTAGTACATAAGGAAACGTCATTAAGAGGGTTAAATGCTGAAATGCGTGGTAAGGTGGATATATTACATTTGTCACTTCGGGAAACAAAAGAATCTCAACCAGCTTGAATGTGGATAAAAGATAAAGATAATAGCAATGTGGTTAAAAAAAAAAAAAGATCTGACCTACAGGAAGCATACAGAAACAAATAAGAAAAAACAAAACAGGTGGACTCACACAGGCATTAGATTGACAGATAAGTCAGTCTAAGGGCATTACTTAAGCTCTTAAATTGCCTACAGTGTCACCCAAACTTTATCATCTTCAAAGTGAGTCTAATTGTTCCTGTTCCAGGAGAGGGACCATCTGCTGCAATCTGGAATGGTAGTAGGCACATGATGAACCATAAATAACTGGAAACTTTTCTTTTCTTTGTTATCATCTTTGGTCACACTTGTCATATTTCTAAAACGTTCTTGGAGCACATGTATAATACCCCGTGATGACTCTCAGGGCAATTAAGAAGACAAATATGAAAGGCTGGTATCCGAAGTGGATACGGACTGACTGTTCGAAGCCTTCTTTCATGATTTTTTATTCATTGATCTTTTTTTTTTTTCATTTTTTTTTTTTTTCATTGATCTTTCACTAAGTTTGAGGTGGCCAAATTCTGTGGAGATGCTCTAATACACATGATGGAAGTAGAGTAGCTATCATTAAACAAATGATGGTACCTCACTTACCTGAAACACTCAACCCAGTAACAACCAAGGCAAGAAGAATAATCCCAGCACAGCTAAGTTTCAGGGCAAATTGGTGCCAAGGTGAACCCTGACAGACATCTGAGAAGTTAAAAACAAAAACTCAGTTAACTCAGTTGAGTACATCTGGTACAAAAATGTACTTGAGATAACATAGGGACAATTAGATTCAGCTTGGGGGCTGGGAGCAGGAAACAACCTCTATCAGCCATTCTAAAAGGACACTCCTGCAAGATGGGCTCTCAGATCCAACAGAGTTTGCTCATTGATAAAATAGGAACACTTATGCATGTGTGTATACAAAGGATTGGTATAAGAATTAAATAACAGAGACGTTTTGAAAATTGTCAAGTGCCATACAAAAATGAAGTACATGTCTTAATGTAGGAAGTAAGTCAAAGCATTTTGTCCCAGAAGGAAGACCTTCATTTAGTCGAGATACTTTTTGAGGCTGTACTTTGTGCCAAGCACCGTGTTAGGTGCTGGTGATACACAGAAATTCTGATCTGGAACATGGAATCCTCTGGTTTTCTGTTGTCTAGAACGATCATCTCCAAGGTGGGTCAAATGTATGGCATTCAAGGAAGAAGGCTTTTCGACTGCATATCATTTTCAATATTATAACTAATATAACATAATGTGTACTTATGTCTACAACATTACATATACAAAGTGTCAGATATCTCTGCTTTTCTCTGTAATCAAATCAATTACTATATAATGAATCTGTTTCTTTGCTCCAGGATGGCTATAAAAGCCATTTCTGCTTTTTCTGGTACGTTACCCTTGACGATTAAGTTGTGCAGTCCAGTTTGCCGACCTGATAATACAATCTCTCACATTAGGATGCTGACACTTATAGAAGTGAATTAGCTGTCTCTAGAACAGCCCTGAGGAGATTGAGTTAGATGTGATCAAAGATTATGGGAGGAAACATGATACATTGGAGTCGGGGTTGTGACACATGAATTATCATCTGGTCTATTTAGGACATGCTGCATCAGTGGAGCTGGGAGGGAAGAGTGAATACCTAGTAGAGACTCCAAGGTCCCAGGCATACACCTGAATGTGACTAAACCAAGCTTGGTAACATTGGCCTAGAACTTCTAATGAGAGCTAGTGTGATACAACAATGGCTAAATGCAGTCAATGAGCCCAAGACAGCACCGGGGTGTCTTTTCTTCCAGTTTTACATACGTACATTATTTCACCTTTCTGTCTTCTCTTCCTCACCCTTTTCTTCCTTGAAACTCTGTTTGCCAAGTTAAGAAAGCTCTGTATAGTCACTATTTTAATTGTGTTAATTCTATTACTAAAGTTAATTCTATTACTAAATTTAGTAATAGAATTTAGTAATTCTATTACTAAAATTGATTTAGTAATTTTCATTACTAAAGTCTAACCTTAAGAACTTTCCAAACTAGCAAATCTGAGTGTCAACATACTATTTTGGAAAACATGTTCAACCTTCATAATCCACAGATTTCCTCACCTGTAAAATGTGGAATATCTGTGTTGTGATATTTTAGAGAGGCTTATATGAAACAATTCTTGTAAATGCTGGATACCATGTCTGGAACACGGTAACTGTTCAATGAACAGCAGTTCTTTTTTTCTAAAAAGTTTTTTCTTTTTTAAACTATAGTTAAAAGGCAACTTGGTGACTTTTAAAAATTGTTATTCATTGATGCTAAAATCTAAGGAATTGAGTGGAGTGTTCTTTGTCTGGGAGGAATGCAGTCCTGTACTGTGTTTCTGTGACACCGCATGAGATTAGAATTAATGAAGTTATAATAAATCACTACAGAGGTCAGGCGGACGTTAGTTATCTAGAAATACCTACCCAGGGCAATTCTGCATTTGGGTTTTTAAAAGTATGTTAAATCATCTCAGTTCACTGTTCTAAACCTTCCAATGGCTTTCTGTCAGGCAAATCTGAGTGTGTAGAATGGCTCGTGCATCCCTATTCAAGCCGGCCCCCACTGCTTCACTGCCCCCTCCCCCGTGGCCTCCATGCGCACGCTTTGCAGGCATACGCCTCCTGCAATGTCACAGGCATGTTTTCATTTTGAGGTTTTTGCACTTGTTGGTCACCTTCCTAGAAGGCGCCTCTCTCAGGAGCTTATGGCTTTGTCCCTTACTTCTGTCAGGTTTTGAACTCAGTCGTCTTCTCAGGAAGGCCTTCCTGGATGATTCTGTTTGATATGCTACCCTCCCCCAAAGCTAAATCCTATTTTCAAATTCTTCTCAATAACACTAACACCATCTCATCTTTTGTACCAACTCAGTTATTTGTTTATTTTGTTGATTGTTTGCCTCCATTGTTCTATAAACTCTATGAAGGAAAAGAATTTTTTCTCTTTTGTTCACTGCTGTGTTCACAGCCTGCCTGGCACAGAGTAGGTGCTTATTTTTAAACAAATGAATAAACTCTAGAGGCATTTTTGCAAACACCTTATCCACTCCTCTAACAGACCAAACCTGTGGCCATTTGGCCAACAGCAAGATAGGCGGTTATCACTCACACGTCTCTTTCTGGTTCTGCTGACTGCCTTAGATACAATCACCATGCTACAGAGTGACCGCAGCCTGCACCGTTTAACGGAGTCCCGTCGTGGTTTTACAATTCTTTAATATCAGACTAGTGTTCTATATAGTCACGTTTTTTGCTCTGGCTTTTTTCTGCTTTTTTTTAAAGTTTACTTTCAGAATAGCATTTTATAGGATAATTATTACAATCCAAGTAGAAAAATTTTCTGCATCCATTGGTTTGAGATCATAGCAACATTTAGGAAAAGTCTCATTATTTTTCTCTATATTCATTTTCTGACAATGCCCACCCCCCACCATTTGCTAGATCTGAAGAGAGTTGAAAAGAAAGACTTATACTCTTTTCTTTAAAAATGTTTGCTCAACCAAATCCTCCTTAAGTTATTAGAACACTCCAATTTCCTCTACGCTTACATGAAGATTATAGTGAAACTTAATTGATGGCTCTTAAGACTTTATTCTCTAAAACCTTGAGAATTCAATAGTTTAAAACTTAAACGGTCTTAAGACAGTACAAGTCAGATGCTTGGCATGATATGCAATGAATATCGGAATGGTAAACGATTGTACTATTATCAAAGACAGTAAATTCAGTTAGATGTCAGAAAAGAATAATGTGTCATAATAATTTCATGCTTATTTTCTGCCTCAGTGTCTAGTCTCTGCTCATCCATCCCCAGGCCATGCTATCCATCATGTATCACCTCATACTGGTGTTCCTGCTTCTTTCACTCAGAATCCTAACTCTTCAGAGACCTAGGAAAGTGCCAGTTTCCACAAATTCGAAGTAGGCTCATTACTGATACGCTCGAGTATCTTGTGGCTTATCTCCTTCTAAGCTGCGACACTTTTTAAACTAGAAACTATCAGGCAGTAATAATGTTCAAATCTTTCATCTTTAATATGTTTTTTTTTTCCAGAGAGTTTTCCTCTCTTGAGAGAGAATGTTACTCATTAAGCCTACATGATTATTATTATTACTTTGAGACAGAGCCTTGCTGTGTCACCCAGGCTGGACTGCAGTGGCACAGCTACAGCTCACTGCAGCCTTGATCTCTTGAGCTGAAGCAATCCTCCCATCTCAGCCTCCCAAGTTGCTGGGACCACAGGCATGTGCCACCACACTTGGCTATTTTTTTTTCTCATTGTTTGTAGAGACCAGGTTTTGCCACATTGCCCAGGTTGGTCTTGAACTCCTGGACTCAAGGGAACCACATGCCTCAGCCTAGCAAAGTGCTGGGATTACAGGCATAAGCCACTACAACTGGCCTATACTTTGTATTCTGAAAGGAATATTATGGATGAAAATGCACTGGGACTTAATCACAGTGTTGATATTTTGTAGAGGAATTTAGAATAATGTAGGTCACTATCACAGCAAGTTTGCAATGTGTCTTAAATATTCCTTATTTCATACATGTAAAATGTTTTTTCTTTCCTCCCTTCATTCCTTCCTTCCTCCCTCTCCTTTCTTTCTTTATTTCTCTCTTTCTTTCTTCCTCTCCCTCCCTTCCTCCCTCCCTTTCTTTCTTTCTCTTTCCTCTCTCTCCTCCCCGCTCTCCTCCTTTCTCTCCCTCCCTTCCTTTCTTCTTTTCTTTCTTTCTTTCTTTCTTTCTTTCTTTCCTTCTTTCTTTCTCTCTCCCTCCCTTCCTCTCTCTCTCTTTCTTTCTTTCTTTCTTTTTCTTTTCTTTCTTTCCTTCCTTCCTTCCTTCTTTTCTTTTCTTTCTTTTTTTCTTTTCTAATACTAATCCTTATGGAGCAGGGTAACCCATAGGCAGTGTGCCCAGGGTAGCCTAAACTATTGTTTCTTCCAAGTCTTTTAACCAAGACTCAGTAAGAGAAGTGATGTTTGCCTTTCATGCAAACTCAATGGGAAAAAAAAGAAACGTATGAGGCTTACAATTATTTTTCAAAGTTGTCATTACCTACAGGCAAGTCATACAACACCTATTAATATAAAACTGCTGATCATCTTTAAAGCAGTGATTTAAAGCCATAAATGTAAGAGAAAAATCTAATTCTGGAAGATACACAAATGCCAAAAGGAAAAGTAAAGCCACTTACCCCGAGGAAGAGATGAAGGTGAAGAACTTTCTGGGCCTGAGTCCCTGGGTAAGTTTAAATCAGCATACACCACCTGGTCCATTGCAGAAGAGGAAGGGGGCATTAGACTTGTGTATAAGAACAAACTCTCAATTCCGTGAGGCAAAATCTGAAAAAGGAAGTGCTCTACTTGTAGTACTTTGTTGTCTCTCTTTTGTCCCCACCTACCTACGCTTCTATTGGGGGGTTTCTCTCTAAATTACTGAGACAATCCACTTACTGCACGTTCATTGTACCTAGCTATGTAACATCTACTTTCCTTAATTAATTGGCCTGTTGCTTGACAAAATTCCGGGAGGCTCGTTTGTTCTCGTTTTTCCAGCCATCCCTTCTGTGTTCCCCTCTCAGGGCCAGAACCAGAGCGAAGCAAATGAGGCAATCACCTAGAGTTCCAATTAAGGGCCCCATAAAACTCAGTCATTAACATAAATAATATTTGATGCAATTTTGTAAAAGTAAAAATTAATGCAAAAAAAGTCCATAATGCTATTCAAAAGCTCTAAAATCTTCCTGAAATACCTGTGCTCCAAAGAAAGTTGTGAAATGTAAAAAACGGGAACATAAATCTTGAGAAAGCCCCCTGAATAAAACAACAGAAAAAGCAGTGTGCTAAAGATCAACGGCCTACCCTTAGCTTAGCTTTAAAGGCGCTCTTGGATATGATAGCATTTCCACATGACTAAAAGTATTTGGAAACTGCCAGAGTTACAGGAAGTGGAGTATATGGAATTTTTATCTCTTTCAAAGATTTTCAGGTGTAGAAACTTAGAGCAAGATCTTAGGTGCCTCCAAGTCTAACATTCTCACAATACAGGTTAAAAAAAAAAAACAGGAGGGATCCAAGATGGCCAAATAGGAACAGCTGTGGAGTGCAGTTCCCAGTGAGAGCAGCGCAGAGGGTGAGTGCTCACCACATTTCCAAACAAGTTTTCACTGCCCACAGACCAGGAGATTCCTGGGCTGAAAAAGCGCCATGAGTTTTCTGCACGGCAGTTTCAGCCGGTGCCATGTCGGCACTCAGAAACTCACACAAGTCTGGGCTGCGCTTTTGGCTGGCTCTCGGAATGCCTGGGTGACAGAGCCACCTGTTCAACTGAAAGGGAGGGGGCTAAGACAGGGAGCCAGGGGATCTGGCTGAGCGGGTACCACCCCCACAAAACAAGCAATCTGAAATGCTCTGGTTTTGCAGCAAGCGCAGCTGAACCCAGGACCATCCAGCTCAGTGCAGGGATGGGTGTACCCCACTACCGAGGCAGTCCTCTGAGACTGAGGCAGTTCACAAAGCAGCAGAGCAGAGCCTGTGGTAGCTCAGCAACACCTCTGCTGGCAGACTGTAACGAGACTACTCCGTGTGGGGCAGGGCATCTATAAAAAAAGGCAGCAGCACAAGAGGGATTTATAAATAAAGCCGACCTTCCTGGGATAGAGCATCTGGGGAATGAGTTCAGCTGCAGCAGACTGAAAGGTACCTGCCCAGCAGCTCTGCACAGAACAGTGAAGTTCCCAGCACTTGAGCTCCTATAAGGGACAGACTGCCTCCTCAAGCAGCTCCCTGGCCCCCGTATACCCAAAGAGACACCTCATGAAGGGAAGATCAAGCCAACATCTGGTGGGTACCCTTCTGGGTGGATGATAGCAGAGGAAGAAACCCGTGGCAACCCTTGCTGTTCTGTAGCCCCTGTGGGCAATCCCCGGTGAGGAGGTTCTGGAGTGGACCTCCAGCAGTCCTGCAGCAGAGGAGCCAGACTGTTAGAAGGAAAACTAAGAAGCAGAAAGAAATAGCTTCAACATCAACAAAAAGGACATCCACTCAGAGACCCCATCCAAAAGTCACCAACTACAAAGACCACAGGTATCTAAAACGACTAAGATGGGAAGACACCAGTGCAAAAAGGAGGAAGAAACCAGAACACCTCTCCTCCTCCAAGGGATCACAGCTCCTCACCAGCTAGGGATCAAAGATGAATGGAGAATGAATCGGATGAGTCGACAGACACAGGCTTCCAAAGGTGGGTAATAACAAACTTCTCAGAGCTAAAAGAACATGTGTAACCATGTTTAACCCAATGCAAAGAAACTAAGAACCTAGAAAAAAGGTTAGATGAGATGCTAACTAGGATAAACAGCTTAGAGAAGAATATAAACGACTTGATGGAGCTGAAAAATGCAGCACAAGAACTTTACGAAGCATATACAAGTTTCAATAACTGAACTGACCAAGCAAAAGAAAGGATATCAGAGACTGAAGATCAACTCAATGAAATAAAATGAGAAAGCAAGAATAGAGAAAAAAGAGTGAAAAGAAATGAACAAAGCCTCAAAGAAATATGGGATTATGTGAAAAGACCTGATCTAGGTTTGATAGGTGTACCTGAATGTGACAGAGAGAATGAGTTCAAGCTGGAAAACACTCTTCAGGATATTATCCAGGAGTACTTCCCCAACCTAGCAAGGCAGGCCACCATTCAAGTCCAGGAAATACAGAGAACACCACAAAGATATTCCTCAAGAAGAGCAACCCCAAGACACATAATCATCAGATTCACCAGGGTTGAAATGAAGGAAAAAAATGCTAAGGGCAGCAAGAGAGAAAGGTCGGATTACCCACAAAGGGAAGCCCATCAGACTCACAGCGGATGTCTTGGCAGAAACTCTACAAGCCAGGAGAGAGTGGGGGACCAATATTCAACATCCTTAAAGAAAAGAACTTTCAACCTAGAATCTCATATTCAGCCAAACTAAGCTTCATGAGTGAAGGAGAAAGAAAATCCTTTATGGACAAGCAATTGCTGAGAAATTTTGTCACCACCAGGCCTGCCTTACAAGAGCTCCTGAAAGAAGCACTAAACAAGGAATGGGGGCCAGGTGTGGTGGCTCATGCCTATAATCCCAGCACTTTGGGAGGCTAAGGCAGGTGGATCACGAGGTCAAGAGATCAAGACCATTCTGGTCAACATGGTGAAAGCCCGTCTCTACTAAAAATACAAAAATTAGTTGGGCATGGTGGTGCATGCCTGTAGTCCCAGCCACTCTAGAGGCTGAGGCAGGAGAATTGCTTGAACCCAGGAGGCGGAGGTTGCGGTGAGCCGAGATTGTGCCGTTGCACTCTAGCCTGGGTAACAAGAGTGAAACTCAGTCCCAAAAAAACAAAAAACAAAAAACAAAAACAAACAAAAAAAAACAAGGAAAGAAACAACCAGTACCAGCTGCTCCAAAAATGCACCAAATGGTAAAGACCATCTACACAATAAGGAAAATGTGTTAACTAATGGGCAAAACAACCAGCTAGCATCAAAATGGCAGGTTCAAATTCACACATAACGATATTAACCTTAAATGTAAATGGACTAAATGCCCCAATCAAAAGACACAGACTGGCAAATTGGATAAAAAGTCAAAAACCATCAGTGTGCTATATTCAGGAAACCCATCTCACATGCAAGGATACACATAATCTAAAAATAAAGGGATGGAGGAAGATTTATCAAGCAAATGGAGAGCAAAAAAAAAAGCAAGAGCTGAAATCCTAGTCTCTGATAAAATGAACTTTAAACCCACAAGATGAAAAGAGACAAAGAAGGGCATTACATAATGGTAAAAGGATCAATGCATCAAGAGCTGACGATCCTAAATATATGCGCACCCAATACAGGAGCACCCAGGTTCATAAAGAAAGTTCTTAATGACCTACAAAGAGACTTAGACTCCCACACAATAATAGTGGGAGAGTTTAACACACCACTGTCAATATTAGACAGATCAATGAGACAGAATCCAGGACTTGAACTCAGATCTGGACCAAGCGAACCTAACAGATATCTACAGAAATCTCCACCCTAAATCCACAGAATTTACATTCCTCTCAGCACCGCATGACACCTACTCTAAAATTGATCATATAATTTGAAGTAAGTCACTCCTCAGCAAATGCAAAAGAACAGAAATCATAACAAATAGTCTCTTAGACCACAGTGCAACCAAATTAGAACTCAGAATTAAGAAACTAACTCAGAACCGTACAACCTCATGGAAACTGAACAACTGGCTCCTGAATGTCAACTGGATAAACAATGAAATGAAGGCAGAAATAAAGACGTTCTTCGAAACCAACAAGAACGAAGACACAACATACCAAATCTCTAGGGCATATTTAAAGCAGTGTCTAGAAGAAAATTTATAGCAATCAATGCCCACCAAAGCAGCGAGGAAAGATCTAAAATTGACACCCTATCATCAAAATTGAAAGAGTTAGAGGAGCAAGATCAAAAAAGCTCAAAAGCTAGCAGAAGACAAGAAAAAACTAAGATCACAGCAGAATTTCAGGAGATAGAGACAAAAAAATCCTTCAAAAAATCCATAAATCCAGGAGCTGGTTTTTTTGAAAAGATCAAAAAAATAGACCACTAGCCAGATTAATAAAAAAAGAAAAGGAAGAAGAATCAAATAGATGCAATAAAAAAAGATAAAGGAGATATCACCACTGACTCTACAGAAATACAAATTACAATCAGAGACTACTACAAACAACTCTAAGCATATAAACCAGTAAACCTGGAAGAAATGGATAAATTCCAACATCTGGCGGGTACCCTTCTGTGACGGTGATAGCAGAGGAAGAAACCTGCGGCAACTCTTGCTGTTCTGCAGCCCCCGCAGGCAGTCCCCAGGTGAGCAGGGTCTGGAAAGGACATCCAGCGGTCCTGCAGCAGAGGAGCCAGACTGTTAGAAGGAAAGCTAAGAAGCAGAAAGAAATAGCTTCAACATCAACAAAAAGGACTTGCACCCTCCCAAGCCTAAACCAGGAAGAAGCTGAAACCTTGAACAGACCAGTAACAAGGGCTGAAGTTGAGGCAGCAATTAATAGCCTACCAACCGAAAAAAGTCCAGGTCCAGACAGGCTTACAGCTGAATTCTACCAGACTTACAGAAATGAGCTGGTACCTTTCCTTCTGAAACTATTCCAAACAATCCAAAAAGAGGGAATCCTTCCCAAATTATTTTATGAGACCAACATCATCCTGATACCATAACTCGGCAGAGACTCAACAAAAGAAGAAAACTTCAGGCTGATATCCATGGTGAACATAGATGTGAAAATCTTCAATAAAATACTGGCAAACTGATTGCAACAGCACATCAAAAAGCTTATCCATCACGATCAAGTAGGCTTCATTCCAGGGATGCAAGGCTGGTTCAACATACGCAAGTCTATAAATGTAATCCATCACATAAACAGAACCAAAGACAAAACCCACATGATTATCTCAATAGATGCAGAGAAGGTCTTTGACAAAATTCAACAGCCCTTTATGCTAAAAACTCTCAATAAACTAGATATTGAAGGAACATATCTCAAAATAATAAAAACTATTTATGACAAACCTACAGCCCATATCATACTGAATGGGCAAAAGCTGGAAGCATTCCCTTTGAAATCCGGCACTAGACAAGGATGCCCTCTGTCACCACTCCTATTCAAAACAGTATTGGAAGTTCTAGCCAGAGAAATCAGGCAAAGAAAAAAAAAGGAGTATTCAATTAGGACAAGAGGAAGTCAAATTGTCTCTATTTGCAGATGACATGATTGTATATTTAGAAGACCCTATCATCTGAGCCCATAATCTCCTTAAACTGATAAGCAACTTCAGCAAAGTCTCAGGATACAAAATCAATGTGCAGAAATCAGAAGCATTTCTACACACCAATAATAGACTAACAGAGAGCCAAATCATGAGTGAACTCCCATTCACAATTGCTACAAAGAGAATAAAATACCTAGGAATACAATTAATGATGTAAAGGACCTCTTCAAGGAGAACTACAAACCACTGCTCAAAGAAATAAAAGAAGACATAAACAAATGGAGAAACATTCCATGATCATGGTCAGGAAGAATCAATGTGAAAATGGCCATACTGCCCAAAGCAATCTATAGATTCAACACTATCCCCATCAAGCTACCAATGACCTTCTTCACAGAACTGGAAAAAAAAAATACCTTAAACTTCATATGGAACCAAAAGAGAGCCTGCATAGCCAAGACAATCCTAAGCAAAAAGAACAAAGCCGGAAGCATCACGCTACCTGATTTCAAACTATAATACAAAGCTACAGTAATCAAAACAGCATGGTACTGGTACCAAAACAGAGATATAGACCAATGGAACAGAACAGAGGCCTTGGAGGCAATGCCACACATCTACAATCATCTGATCTTTGACAAACCTGACAAAAACAAGCAATGGGGAAACAGCTCCCTGTTTAATAAATGGTGTTGGGAAAACTGGCTAGCAGTGTGCAGAAAGCAGAAACTGGACCCCTTCCTGACACCTTACATTAAAATTAACTCCAGGTGGATTAAAGACTTAAACATAAGGCCTAACACCATAAAAACCCTAGAAGAAAACCTAAGCAAAGCCATTCAGGACATAAGCATAGGCTAGGACTTCATGACTAAAACACAAAAAAGCATTAGCAACAAAAGCCGAAATAGACAAATGGGATCTAATTAAACTCCAGAGCTGCTGTACAGCAAAAGAAACAATCATTAGAGTGAACCAGCAACCAACAGAATAGGAAAAATGTTTTGCAGTCTACCCATCTGACAAAGGGCTAATATCCAGAATCTACAAATAACTAAAATAGATTTACAAGAAAAAAAAAACATCCAAAAGTGGGAGAAGGATATGAATACACACTTTTCAAAAGAAGACATATATAAGGCCAACAAATATATGAAAACATGCTCATCTTCACTGATTATTACAGAAATGCAAATCAAAATCACATTAAGATACCACCTCATACCAGTTAGAATGGCGATCATTAAAAAATCTGGAGACAACAGATGCTGGAAAGGATGTGGAGAAAAAGGAACACTTTTACTCTGTTGGTGGGAGTGTAAACTAGTTCAACCATTGTGGAAGACAATGTGGCGCTTCCTCAAGGACCTAGAAATAGAAATACCATTTGACCCAGCAATCCCATTACTGGGTATATACCCAAAGGATTATAAATTATTCTATTATAAGGACACATGCACACGTATGTTCATAGCAGCACTGTTTACAATAGCAAAGACCTGGAACCAACCCGAATGCCCATTGATGATAGATTGGACAAGGAAAATGTGGCACATATACACCATGTAATACTATGCAGCAATAAGAAACGATGAGTTTGTGTCCTTTGTAGGGACATGGATGAATCTGGAAACCATAATTCTCAGCAAACTGACACAAGAACAGAAAATCAAACACTGTATTCAACAATGGTTGAACTAGTTTACACTTCCACCCCATGTTCTCACTCATAGGTGGATGCTGAACAATGAGAACACAGGGACACAGGGAGGGGAGCATCACACACTGGGGTCTGTTGTGGGGGGAGGGCAAGGGAGGGACAGCAGAGGGCAGGTGGGGAGGTCGGGGAGGGAAAATATGGATGGGGAGAAATGAGATGTAGGTGCCAGGGGGATGGAAGCAGCAAACCACGTTGCCATGTGTGTACTTATGCAACAATCCTGCATGATCTGCACATGTACCCCAGAACCTAAAGTACAATTAAAAAACGAAATACAAAAAAAAAATAATAATAAAACAGCAAAATCTGAGATTTCCTAAAAGTCATTTTCTATTATTGGAGCAGAATTATACCAAGTGCCCAAATTACTTGACAATGCAAACAGTCTTCTGGCTTTGAACTCAGAAGACAGGAAGTGTTTATCGAAGAAAATTTTCATTACGTGTCAGTCACGAGGGCACACACTTATTTCTTAAAGATCACTGATGAAGTGAGATGTGTGTGTCAGTTTCACAATTTGCGCTCTAGTGTTTCAATTAAAATGTTCTTCAACTAATTATTTGATAACTAACAGTCATTTTATTGGTGCTAGGGTATTTGGTTCTGCCATACACCTTATCTAAATTTTTAGGATGCACAGAGTCTGCCACAATTATGAAAGGGTATCGTGGGTCATATGAGTGGAATAATTTGATATATTTATAGGATTCTTCTCAACCTTTAGAATATAAAGCTTAAGTGCATATAAAGATCTCAGACTATAGTATATATAAGAATAAATTGAAAACTTGTTAATAATGCAGATTCTTGTCACATAAACCCCTTTTTCTTCCCAAGGTACAGTTAGCTTGGATGGAGAATATGCTAAAAATTATTTCAGGTGGTTCATGGACCATATTTAAAGAAACATGCATCAAGTAAATGAAAGGTGTAGGCATATTTTAGAAAGGTCAGTAGAGTAAATAGAAGTCCAATAGTGTAATAGAGGATTAAGATCGTGGTTTAGTGATTTAGTGCACTCAAGTATAACTTCAAGTTCTGAAGCATGACGGTGACTACTAGGAATCTACAATGGCATATCAAAAATAACTGCTTTGAGGGGAGGTGTTCTTTTCAAACAGATACTTGCAAAAGCCTACATGGTGCAAAAGTATAAACTAGCTAGAAACTGTCAACCAAAAAAGTCTTCACTTGTCCATACATAGCATGAAACCTATTGATGGATCATTTTGCTTTTTACAGAGTATGTTGAGCAAAAACCAGTCACCTGCACAATTTTCTTCTGTCACAACAGATCCTTGTTATACAATTATTAATGTGTGTATTTTATATATGTATATCATAGATATTATAGATGTATAATACATAAATATATATTTCATATACATATTTTATGTATAATATATTCTTATATATGATATATTTTATATATTCTTATATATAATATAGTATATATTATACATAAGACATATGAAATATATTATAATTCTTAAATAATATATAAGAACATATACATTCCTATAAACATATATGTTCTATCTCTCTATATGTAGATATACACACATATATAAAACCCTCATGAAAATTCACACCTATAATTTTTTCTATTTATGCTAATGAATCCATTCGATGATCTAATTATGCAAATTATACTTTACAGCAAAGCATATCAGAATTTAAGAATATCTTATCACTAGAAAATATAAATAGTGAGAGAGAGAGGATTGACAAAACACACACACACACACACACACACACACACACACACACGCATACACACACCATATAATATGAAAGCTAAAAAATTCAAAGAATGAATGATTATATGTAATCCTAAGATTTATAATGTAGTAATAGTAGAGGTAATATTGAGTAGCTCAAGCAACATTAAGGACAAGTATTTGACTAGATTACCTATTTTTGACATTGAACTTTTCCAGGTTAGCAGTGGGCACTGGGGTGGGCAGGAAAATACAGTAAAATAAAATCAATGGATCTGTTGAAAACGAAGAGCCACAAAAGAGGCCAGAAGGTGGCCACAAAAAGAAGTGATTAAGTGGATAATTTTGTCCAAGAAGGTAAAGATACAAAAGTCAGCAAGTGTCAATCATGAGATAAGGGAATCTACTTCGGGCTTAAAAAATGAAAAAAGGAAGGGATGGCATTAGCAAGAGAGCAGAATAGGAAACGACAGGACCTCCTTCCCCGCAGGGCCATGGCTGTGGCAACTCTAGAGACTACCGGAGAAGCCCAAGCACCAGCCCATTGTAAAACCAAGAAAGGATACACCACCCACCCAAAAAATTAGAAAAAATTTGTGACGTTTAGCATGCTCATTCATGCCTCTCGCCTATGCATTATACTGTGAAGCAACTGGGGGGAAACACCCCATAGAGGGGATCCTCTCTTCTGATGGAAACAACAAAGTGGACCATGGAGCTATTGCTGTGGCTTGTCTGAAGGACTGGTTTCTGTCGTGCCTGACTCAGTGCTGATGGAACTGGTAGCAGAGTGTGGAAGGCACTGAAAGCAAAGGCAAGCCGTATGTTAGAGATGCAGTTTTATAGGACAACACCAAGAAAAGTAAGACATGAGCAAGTGTTTCTGTCAGGCCTCCCTGTCCAAACCTGGCCGTTACAGCCTTGGTGACCCGCATGTACACGTCTGGATGGTCCCAGGAGCCAGGAAGCCTGAAGTGACCACAAGTAACCAGGTGGCCACAGAAAGAAGTGAAACAACTTGTTCCTGCATCAACTAATTGCTCTCCTCCTGCAACCTGCAACCATTGCTCCTGCTCAGTCTTGCGAAAATTTCCCCCTGGACGTTGGTTTTCTCAAGACTCTCCCCACACCCCCCCGCCCCCGTAACTATGTCATTTACCGCATCCTCCCCTCTGCTTGCAACCGATACCCCCCGCCCTTATGATCACGCCCGTTTGTAATGAATGACCCCTACTTTTGAGACCATGCGTCCCGTCACGCCCTTCCCCTACCCAAGATAGATGACCACCTTTAACTGATCATTTGCCCCAACCTATATAACCAGCCCCCTTTCCTACCCACTTTGCCTAACTTCTTTCTCGGACTTGGCCCGCTTACACCCAAGTGTGAAATAAAGCGGCCTCATTGCCCACACGAAGCCTGCCTGCTGGTCTCTTTACATGAGCTACATGCCTAACAGCATCGAAGGTCCCAGAACCTCAAACTGGGTTGACTGGTAAAGCTAGGAGAGGTGGTTTTCAAAGGACCAAAACTCAGAAAAAAGAATATATATCGCAAGGCATACAAAGAAGCAGAGAAACATGGCCCACTCAAAGGACCAAAATAAAACCTATCCTAAAAGTAAAGCAACACAGGCCTATGAGCTGCTTGACAAAGAATTTTTTAAATTGTCATAAAGATATTCAATGACCTAAAAAGGGCACAGATAGACAGCTAAAGGAAATAAGAAAAATGATGCATCAACAGGTTGAAGTTATTTAAAATATATAAAACAGCCGGGCGCGGTGGCTCACGCCTGTAATCCCAGCGCTTTGGGAGGCCAAGGCAAGCAGATCACAAGGTCAAGAGATCAAGACCATCGTGGCTAACATGGTGAAACCTCATCTCTAGTAAAAATATAAAAATTAGCTGGGCATGGTGGTGGTGCGCACCTGTAGTCCCAGCTACTTGGGAGGCTGAGGCAGGAGAAATTGCTTCAACCCAGGAGGCAGAGGTTGCAGTGAGCCGAGATGGTGCCACTGCACTCCAGCCTGGCACCTGGTGATGGAGCAAGACTCTGTCTAATATATATATATACATATATATATATAACAATATAACAAAGAACTAAGCAGAAATTATTAAGTGAAAAATACAGTAACTGAACTGAAAAGTTTATTAGAGGGGTTAAATAGCAGACTTGATCAAAAAGAAGAGTCCAAAGGTAAATTCATGGGCAAATAGAGTAACCTGTACTCTTAATTTTGGTGCATAGATTTTAAATGATAAAACTGTGCAACAAATACGTACAATTGCATGTTAACTGGTATATAATATGTAAATATGTAACGGTGACATCAATAAAGTTTTGGGGGGCAAAGCTGCAAAGTAGTACAATGTTTGTGATTGAAGTTAACAGTTTAAATTAGACTATTATAACTTTAAGATGCTTTACATAATTGCAATGGTGACCACAAAAAATGTCTGTAGAATACAGGAAAAATGAAGATGAAAAAAAGAATCAAAGTATATCAATACAAAAAAATCAGTATAATACAAAGAAAATCAGAGAAAATGAGGGACAAAAAAGTCACAAGACATGCAAAAATATTTGACAGAGCTTTCTTCAGCAGTACATAAAGTTGGAACAAGACAGAAGAGTAGTGTGGCCCTTGAACAAGGATAACGTGTAAATTTGTGAAGTATTTTATTTTTGTTCAAAAAGGCAATTAAGAAAATTACAAAATGAGTCTTAATATCAAGATATATATAGGTTAAAAGTGAAAAAATGGAAAGCCATATTCCAGGCAAATAATAACCAAAATAGAGCAAAAGTGGCTCTAATATCAAACAAATAGACTTGAAATTAAAAGCTTACAGGAGACAGGCCAGGCGTGGTGGTTCATGCCTATAATCCTAGCACTTTGGGAGGCCAAGGCAGGAGGATTGCCTGTGCTCAGGAGTTTGAGATCAGCCTGAGAAGCATGGTGAAACCCCGTATCTACTAAAATACAAAAAAATACAGGTGTGTGCCTGTAGTCCCAGCTACTCAGGAGGCTGAGGCAGGAGAATTGCTTGAACGTGGAGGCGGAGGTTACAGTGAGCCAAGATTGCACCACTGCACTCCAGTCTGGGAGACAGAGCAAGACTCCGTCTCAAAAACAAAACAAAAACAAAAATCACCTTTCAGGAGACAAAGAAGGACATCATATAATGAAAAACGTTCAATTCACCATAAATATATTACAATTATGAATATTTACACACTAAACCTAAGAGCTCCTAAATAGATAAATCAAGCTCTGAAAGAATTGAAGGGAGAAAAACACAGGACCACAATGTAGTAGAAGACTTTAACAAGTTACATTTAATAGTTGACAGAAGAACCAGACAGAAGATTAGTAAGGAAATAGAAGACTCGAACAACACTATAAAGCAATTGGACCCAACAGATATATATGGAGCATTGCAACCAACAGCACCAGGGTATACATTCTTTTCAAGTGCACATGGAACATTCTCCAGGATACATCACATGTTAGGTCACAAATCACATCTTAACAAAGTCAAAAACATTGATATCATAAAAAGGATCTTTTCCAATCACCATATAGTGAACTAGAAGTCACTAACACAAGAGAAACTAAAAAAATCCTCAAATATTTAGAAATTAAACAACCCTTAAATAACCAATGGGGTCACGAAATCAGTCACAATGGAAATTAGGAAATACATTGTGACAAATGAGAGTGAAAACACAACATATCAAAACTTGTGGGATGCAGCAAAAGCAATGCTGAGGAAATTTTATAGTTGTAAATGCACAAGCTAAAAAAGAAGAAAGATTTCAATCAGTGACCTAACTTTACAGCTTAAGAAACCAAAAACAAGAACAAACTAAACTCAGATTTAGCAGAAGGGGAATAATAAAGATTAGAGCAGAGATAAACAAAATTAAAACTAAAAATAATGGACAAAAAAACCAACAAAATTGGTAAACCCTTGGCTAGATCAAAGAAAAAAGAGAAGATGAAAATAAAATCAGAAATGATTAAAGAGGTATTACAATTGATATCACAGAAATAAAAAGGACCATGAGAATGCTGTGAGTCTGTACTGCATGCCAACAAACTGGATAACCTAAGAGAAATGTCCAAATTCCGAGAAGCACGCAACCTAGCAAGACTGAATCATGAGGGTGTAAACTATCTGAAAAGCTCAATAACTGGAATGGAAATTGAATTAGTAATCAAAAATCTCCCTAAAAAGAAATCCCAGGTGGCTTCACTGGAGAATTCTGCTCAACATTTACAAAAGAATTAACACCAATTTTCCTGAAACTCCTTCACAGAGTAAAAGAGGAGGGAATGTTTCTTAGATCCTTATACCAGGGCAATGAAAACTACAGACCAATATCTCTGATGAATGTGAATGCAAAAATCCTCAACAAAATACTAGAAAACCAAATCCAACAGCACGTTAAAAAGCCATACATGATAACCAAATGGGATTTACTCCAGCAATGCAAGAATAGTTTAACATATGAAAATCAACATATGGCTGTGATGGCTCACACCTGTGATCCCAGCACTTTGCGAGGCCAAGGTGGGTGGATTGCTTGAGCTCAAGAGTTCAATACCAGCCTGGGCAACATGACAAAACGCCACCTCTACAAAAAACTAGCCAGGTGTAGGGGCACATGCTTGTTGTCCCAGTTACTCGGGAGCCTGGGGTGGGAGGATTGCTTGAGCTCAGGAGGTTGAGGCTGTAGTGAGTCAAGATCCCACCATTCCACTCCAGCCTGGGTGACAGAGTGAGACCCTGTCTCAAAAATTAATAAATAAATAAATACATGAAAAAAAAATCAATGTAACACACCACATTAACAGTATAAAGGACAAAAATCATGACTGTCTCAATCAATGGAGAAACATAATTTGGCATGATTCAACACTGTTTCAAGTTCAAACACTTAACTAAATGGGAAGAGAAGGCGACTCCATGAACACAATTAAGACCATTTATAAAGAGCCCACAGATAACATCATACACAATGATAAAAGACTAAAAGCTTTTTCTCTAATACCAGAAACAAGGCAAAGATGCCCACTCTCACTACTTCTATTCAACATAGTGCTGAAAATTCCAGCCAGAGCAATTAAACAAGAAAAATAAATAAAAGGCATCCATATTGGAAAAAAGAAGTAAAATAATCTCTGTTTACAGAGGACAAAATTGTACACATAGAAAACTCTAATGAGTCCATACACAATAAAATCTGTTAGAACTAAGAAATGAATTAAGCAGAGTTGCAAGGTACAAAACCAACACACAGAAATCAGTTGCATTTCTATACATGAACAAAGAGCAATCCAAAAAGGAAATTAAGAAAACAATTCTATTTACAATTTCATTCAAAACAATAAAAAGCTTAGGAATAAACCTAACCAAGGAGATAAACAGCTTGTATGCTGAAAACCATAAAATATTGCTGAATGAAATTAATGTGGACACTAATAAATGAAAGATATTCTGTGTTTATGGATTGAATAACTTAATAATGTTAAATTGTTCATAATATCCAAAGTGACCTACAAAGTCAATGCAATCCTTTTCAAAATGCTTATGGGATCTTTTGAAAAAACTGAAAAATGTATCCTGAAATTCATTTGGAATATCAAAGGACTCTGAATAATCAAAACAATTTTGAAAAAGAACAAAGTTGGAGGACTCACATTTTCTGATTTCAAAACATATTACAAATCTATGATAATCAAAGCAGTGTGGTACTGGCATAAGACAGACAAACAGGTCACTTGAATAGAATACATGGCCCATAAATTTAAGTTTTATGCTTGTCGTCAAATGATTTTGACAAGGATACCAAGAGTACTCAGTGGGGAAAAACGGTCTCTTCAACAAGTGGTGTTGAAAACACTGAATATCTACATGCAAAATAATGAAGTTGGGCTTTTGTTTTACACCGTATACAAATATTAACTCAAAATATGTTAATGAGCTAAACATAAAACCTAAATTTATTAAATTCCTATAAGAAAACATATAGGGAAAGCCTCATGACATTGAACTTGACAATGATTTGTTGGATATGACACTAAAAGCACAGGCAATAAAAGCAAAAACAGACAAGTGAGACTACATGAATATTAAAAACTTTTGTGCAACAAAGGACACAATCAACAGAGTGAAAAGAGTCCAGGTGCACTGGCTCACACCTGTAATCCCAGAACTTTAAGAGGCGTAGGCAGACAGATCACGAGGTCAGGAGTTCGAGGCCAGCCTGGCCAACATGGTGAAAATCTATCTCTACTAAACATACAAAAAAATTAGCTGGTTATGGTGGCATGTGACTGTAATCTCAGCTACTCGGGAGGCTGAGGCAGGAGAATCACTTGAACCCAGGAGGCGGAGATTGCAGTGCTCTGAGATCCTGCCATTTTACTCCAACCTGGGAGACAGGGTGAGACTCTGTCTCAG
>NW_016108278.1:54059-59809 GCF_001604975.1 Cebus imitator
TTGACAAATCACCCACTCTTCATATCCTGGAAGAGCATGTTTGTAAGAGCAGTGAACAAACAGCAAATGGCTGCATCCAGGTTTGAAGAGGCAGACAGGAAAATACAGAGATTCAGGAAGGAAACTCATGGGAGCCAGCGCTGGGAGAGGAAAACCTGAACTGTAACTGATGAGATGCTGGAGGCCCAGTGCAGACAACTTAGAGAGTTACAAACTCCAGCGGGACCCAGTCATAGGAGGAGCCTACAACTTTGTGAGATTTACCTCCAGGAGCTTGACCAGGTTCTCAGAGTAAATATCAGAGAAAAACCGTCTCATGCTTTCAGCAGGGAAAGAAAGAAAGGAATCATTTGAAATATGCCAGAGCACTATGCTCTTTTTTTCTTTTTTTCTTGTTGTACACTGTGTTCTTCTTAAAAAGGTTCTGCCCTCAGAAGAAAATAGTAAATCAAGACCTAAACTGCTGGGGTATAATTAAGAGCGTAACTGACCTAGAAGAAGGGTTATTCAACTCTCGTCAGCTCTAGCCTTCCACATGGGAGAAGAGAAATATCCAACTTAAGCAGTTGTTAGCCATCCTCTCTCACCTAAGTGGGATGGAAAAGAAAAACAGAAACATTTATGAAGCACACAGTCCAGAGGCTTCACTAAAAACCTGAGATCTAACCATACTTCCCCTCTCCCCACACCTCACCACCATGTTACTAAAGATCAAATTGCAGCAGTTCCTTTTTTGGTATACTGTCAGGCTATCAAGGAAAAAAAAATTTAAGCAAAAAATAAATGAAAGAGCAAGCATCAGAACCAGACATAGAGGGGATGTTAGAATTAAAACCAAGATGAGATATCACTTCAAGCCCATTAGGATTCCTACTATTAAACAAAATGAAATAAAACACAAAATAATGGTTAGTAAGGATGTGGAGAAATTGGAAACCTTATGCACTATTGGTGGGTTTATAAATGGTGCCCCCACTATAAAAGATGGTATGGTGATTCCTCAAAAACCTAAAAATAGAATTACCATATGACCCAGTAATCCTCCTTCTGGGTGTATATCCAAAAAGAAAAAGAAAAAAAATGAAAGCAGGGTCTCTGCTATGGTTTGAATGTGCCCCCTCAAATTCATGTTCAAACTCTCTGCATCGTGGTGGTATTAACAGTGAGGTCTCTGGGGAAGTGCGTGAGTCATGAGGGCTCCAGCCCGGTAAATGGGTTAGTGTCTTTTATAGGCGATGGAGGGAACGCGCTTTAGACCCTTTTTGCTCTTCTGCCTTTTGCCACGTGAAAACACAGTATTCATACTTTTTGCATTTTTCACCCCTTCTGCCATGTGAGGATGCAAAAGGAAGGTGCTCGCCAGACAGCAAATGCCAGCACCTTGATTGTGGACTTTCTAGCCTCCAGAACTGTAAGATATAATTTTCTATTCTTTATAAATTACTGAGTCTTGGTATTTTGTTATGTCAGCAAAATTGGACTAAATCAGTCTCAAGGAGATATTTGTGCACTCATTTTCATAGCAGTACTAGTCATAGGAGCCAGAAAGTGGAAGCATCTCAAGTGCCCATTAGCAGGTGAGGGGCTAAGATGTAGCATATACATACAACAGAATATTATTCAGCCTTAAAAAGGAAGAAAATCACATGTTGCAACACGGATGAACCTTGAGAACACTATGCCAAGTGAAAACAGCCAGTTTTAAAAAACAGATAATGGGCTGGGTGCAGTGACTTATACGCCTGTAATCCCAGCACTTTGGGAGGCCGAGGGGGTGGATCATGAGGTAAGGAGTTCAAGACCAGACTGGCTAACATGGTGAAACCCCGTGTCTACTAAAAAATACAAAAATTAGCTGGACATTGATGGCTTATGCTTGTAATCCCAGCTACTTGGGAGGCTGAGGTAGGAGAATTGCCTGAACCAAGACCCAGGAGGCAGAGGTTGCAGTGACCTGAGATCATGCCACTGCACTGCAGCCTGGGCTACAGAGCAAGAGAGACTCCATCTCAATAAATAAATAAATAAATAAATAAATAAATAAAAATAATTTTTCAGAGTTCTGGAGTCTAGTAATCTGAGATCAGGGTGTTGGTAGAGTTGATTTTTTTTAAGACCTCTCTCCTTGGCTTATAGATGGTCATCTTCTCTCTTTGTCTTCACCTGGTCTTACCTCTGTATGTATCTGTGCCTTAATCTCTTCTTATACAAATGCCAGTCATATTGGATTACTGCTCACCTTTAGCTTAATTACTTCTTTAAAGAATCCATCTCCAATACAGACACATTCTGAGGGTTAAGACGTCAACATATGAATTCTGGGGAAGAGAATATGAACACAATTCAGCTCATAACACCTCCTAACAAATGTTCCACATTTAATCTAGGCAAATGGTTATATTTGACTGCGAAAAATAATTGTGTGTGTGTGTGTGAGAGAGAGAGAGAGAGAGAGAAGGAGAGAGAGAGAGAGAGATTCGGCATTATAACTGAATTTACCATTACCAATATAGGAAAACCATACAGCAAAATATATGATTTTTAAATACCAATTGAAACTACTGATCAATACAAGACTTGAAATATAAACTCTTCCCAATAATAAATGTATTTCTATAACCTGTTCCATAATAGATTACACCAGTATTCAGAATATTTTCAAAATTATTATGAAAAAAGATATTGTGTGCAAGCTTTCGATGTTCAAGGTTCAGAAATTTCGACTGCAAACAAAATGAGGTCAGCTGCACAGGAAATATTTACCACAAAAGTCTCCAAAGAAAGATATTTTTATAAGCTATCATCAATCAGCATGTCAACTATTAGTGGAGATATTAGCATGAGCCTGAAGTCCATTCACTAAGATGGGGATATGCATTGTTAAAGCTCAATTTTATAATCTAAGAATTGTGTTTATTTTTGGAATGGCACAGTTCTCCCATCATTTTTGTGCTATCAAATACAAATACAAAGTTTAGGAACGGGGGATAAAGCAGCTTCTGGGAGTTAAATTCTCAAACTATAAAATAATATGATCCCCTTATTATGAGATTCACGTGAGACTCCAATTCAGTAATTCAGTTACTATTCAGAAAGCACCTATCTTATGCTCCACATTATCTGTTGGGAGGATTATATCAAAATGTTGAATATAAAATACAAATGCATAATAGAAACCTAGCAACAACAAACGTAAAATACAAGCTGTGTCTTCAGAAAAACAGAAAATGGTAAATTCCAGCTGATTTTGTATAGATGGTTGTGGTGTTCCAGATGGTGAAGATTAGAGAGTTTCTCCAAAGCAAAAAGCATCTTAAAACAAGTGGTCAAGGAGCTTGAATTTTGAACACCATGCAAAGAAAAAAAATACATGAAGTAATTCTCATCTAGCAATAAATATTTATAATAAAAGCGTAGAAAACATGCCTGCAAATAATCATGTCTATGCATACGTCCCCTGTAAGCTATTGCGTGAATTCTGCATTGTGTGTAGAACCAGCTATCCCAGCCAGCAGTTTGATCAAAGGTAGTTTGGGGAGGGACTGGTAGAATAAGATGAATGAACCACAAGTTTTCAATTTCACACCAGGTGTAATATGAAATCACCAAAGGATTTTAAGAGGTAGACTCTATATAAAAACTTTAAGAACAATACAAATAGAATTTGAGTAAAATATTTAAAAAGAAACAATATAAGGTAATATGATACCATTTTTTTAAAAAACAAAGAAAAAAAAAAACCAACAACCAGTCCCAAAACACCCATGCAAAACTCTTTAATATCAACTACTTTTCAGAAAATACTTTTATGATGGCATTCATTTAGTCTTCACCTCCAGATTCCTGAGTAAATTATTTAACACTTAATGTGTCACTTATGAGAAAAGTATTCTAAGTGTTAATAATAATTCTATTCTAATTCGGAAACTTTAGCAAACCAGGTCCATATCGGCTACATTTCATCCTCTCCTGACCTTACTCCACATGTTATTTCTATTAGTTGATTCATTTTTGATTGACATATTGGTTTTGTATTGCTGTTTAATAAATTACTGCCAAACTTGGCACTTTAACACAACATTTATTATGTCACAGTCTCTGTAGGTCAGGAATCTGGGTATAACTTAGCTGGGTGCTGTAACTCAAGGTTTCTCACAAATCTTCAAGTAAGGTGCTGGAGAGGCTGAAGTTATCTCACTTGGAAACTGGTAGGCCTGTGGTAGCCGAAGAGATCGACTTCTTGTCACAAAAGGGCTATTCACCACATGGCAGCTTGCCTCTTTCAGAATTAGGGCTTCTAGAATGTTATCAGTTGAATTGTGTACCTCCAAAATATATATAAATTGTGTACCTCCAAAATATATACTGGTACCCCCAGTACCTCAAAATATGATCTTATTCTGGAATAGCACTGTTGCAGATACAATTAGTTAAGATGAGATTATAGTGGAGTGAGATGAACTCTTAATTCAACATGACTCTCCTCCTATAAGAGGAGAGCAACTTGAACACTAACACAGAGGGAAGAATGCCACGTGATGGTGAAGGCAGAGATTGGAGTTAGGCAGGTACAAACTAAGAAGTGCTAAGGATGGTTGGTGACACCGGAAGCAAGAGAAAGGCATCAATCAAATTTTCTTCTAGAGGCTGCAAGAAGGCATGATTTATGCCCACACTTTTATTTCCAACTTCTAGCCTCCAAAACTGTGAGAGAACAGGTTTTTTTGTTTTAGGCCACTCATTTTAAGGTAATTTTTTTATGGCAGCCATGGGAACTGAGAGAGAGAGAGAGGATGAAAGAGGTGGGGAGTGACAGAAAGAGAGAGAGAGATTCTTTTAATCTAATTGCAGAAATGGTACCCATCATTTTTGCCCACAGTCAAGGAGGAATTACATAATGGTATGATTACCAGGAGACTGGGACCATTCCAGACTGTCTTAGAGGGTGCATATCCGTATCTTCCATTAAATTGTTGAGGTTAGGTATGAAGTTTATTCAACTATACATTCAGCATATCCTAAAACCACGGATGGTGCATGTGCTATATACTCAATGATGTTTTGATGTTTGCTAACTAATCACAATTGAATTTGCAAAATTGAATATTTCACTACTTTTACAACCAATATATTCTTCCCTTTATCAGTAAGGACACACTAAATTATGCTGCAACTCTGGTTCCCTAGAGCTAAGAGCCATGCTAAATTTAGACATTTTTTTCACACTCTAGGTGTCATGAAAATATGTCATCGATACAAAGTGTTAAAACTTTTTCACAGATCTTAATACCACTTCAGATATTCTCAGGCAATGAAAAGGAGGTGTTTTCTTAGTTGAGATGTTCATCTCATGAACAAGTAAGCAAAAGAAGCATTTTAGTGGCTAAATCTGGCAATGACAAATAACCCTCAAGTTCCAAAATTTTTTCCCATGCTTTACATCTATTGTTAGTTAACTAGGCCAGGGCCTAGCATGGTTGGTCAGGCCTATAATCCCAGCCCTTTGAGAGGTTAAGATGGGCAGATAACTTGAGGCCAGGAGTTCGAAACCAGCCTGGCCAACATAGTGAAAACTTGTCTCTATTAAAAATACAAAAATGATCCCGGTGTGGGGTGCATGCCTGTAATCCCGGCTACTCAGGAGGCTGAAGCAGGAGAATCACTTGAACCTGGGAGATGGAGGTTGCAGTGAGCCAAGATAGTGCCACTGCACTCCAGCCTGGGTGACAGAGGGAGACCCCATCTCAAAA
>NW_016108278.1:60184-95636 GCF_001604975.1 Cebus imitator
ATCACATTTTAGTTCTTAAAACTTCCAAAAGTAACACATACATTTAATTGACTGCAACTAGTCATGGGGTCATACCTAAATTTAAGAAGGTAGAGAAGTGTAATTCTATTATGCTCTTGAAAAGAGGAAAACCAAAATGTATTTTTGAACAACACTGATTCTACTAACACTCTCACAAAGCATTCCAGAATCCAGAGGAACATGCTACATTACTATTTCAGAATGTATGCTCAATGAATAGCATTTTTAACCATATAAATAATACAATCCATGTGGTGTTTAAGAAACAAATAAGGTGAAGTGGATTTCTTTTCACATGTTTGTCTTTGGGTCTAAAGGTCTGATCATTTTTAAGATTCTTAACATCTTGCCAACTACTTTCCAGAAATTTTGTGTCAATTTAATCTCATGCCAATTATGAATAACAGTGCCAATTATTTTTTTCCATTTTTTTATTGGGATTAAAAACACAACATGAGGTTATCTTGTTAATATATTTTTAAGTTCAATACATTATTGTTGACTGTAGGTACAATGTATAGCAGATCTCTAGAGCTTATTCATCTTACTTGACTGCAGCTTCATGCACATTGACTAGTAACTCATTTTCCTTCCCTACATTTCCTGGCAACCACCCTTACATGCTTTAATTCTATGAATTTGACTTTTAGACACCTCATGTAGGTGAAATAATGCAGCATTTGTCTTTCCCTGTGTGGCTTATTTCATTTAGCATAATATCCTACAGGTTCATCCATGTTGTTCCATATTTCAGAATTTCCTGTTTGAAATAGCTGTCACAATTTATATCTACTCATATTATGTATCTCTTAACTTTTAAATAATTATTTTAATGGTATTATCTTTGAACTTTTTGGGGTTTTTTTTGAGACAGGATCTTGCTATGTTGCCCAGACTATTCCCTAACTCCTGGACTCAAGTGATCCTCCTGCCTTAGTCTCCCCAGTAGCTGGGACTATAGGTGCGTGCAGCTATGCCTGGCTGTTTTGCTTTTATCTTTATACCAGAACTAAAAAGGATTTGCCCATTATCATTACAGTAATGCAGTATTCTGTATTTGTTTATATATCTACCTTTACCAATGAGTTTCTTGCTTTCCTATGATATTGTGTTACTCTTGTTTGGTAGTGATAATCTTTATGTCACCTGTAAACAGTTTTGTTGGATACAGTCTTCTTCATTGGCAGTTTTCTTTCAGCACTTTTGATTTATGATCCCACTTTTTTCTGCCCTCAATGTTTGTGCTAAAAAATGTACTAATAGTCTTATGAAGGTTTCCTTACATTGACAAATCAATTTTTTTCTTGCTTCTCTCAAAATTCTCTTTTTGTCTTTGATTTTTGACAATTTTATTATAATGTGTTTTGGTATGAATTTTGCAAAGCAGTGTTTTTTGGTTGGGTGTTTATTTGTTTTCAGGCTTCTTGGATCTGGATGTCTGCTTCCTTGCCCAGATTTAAGAAGTTTTCAGTCATCATTTCTGTGAATAAGTTTTCTGGTCTTTTCTTTCTCTCTTCTTCTAAGCCTCTGCTAATGTTTATATTATTCTGTCTTACATGATCCATAATTCCCTTAAGCTTTCTTCACTCCTTTTCACTCTTGTTTTCTTTTTATACCTCTGACTGAATTATTTCCAGTGACCTTTCTTAAAGTACACTGGTGATTTCTTTTCCTGGATCTAGTCTGCTCTTGAGCTCCTCTACTAAAATTTTCAATTCGGTTATTATGTTCTTCAGCTCCATGATTTCTGTTTGGTAGTTTTAAAAATATTTTCCAAATCTTTCCTGAAATTCTTACTTTACTAATGCATTGTTCTCTTGACCTTGGTGAGCATCTTTGACTTTTAGTTTGAATTTTCTGTCAGGTGAATCATATAACTCTGTTTCATTAGGGTTGGTCTCTAAAAATGTATCTGCTTTTCTTTTTTGAAACATCTTTCCCTACTTTTTTTTCTTGATTCTCTGTATTGATGTCTGTACTTTAGAAAATGTAGGCACCTCTTCTAGTCTTCACAGACTGACTTTGTATAGGAGAAGATCCCACAAATTAGCCCAGCCACATATTTTGCGGTCCTTACCAAATCCTCCCTCCCCAAGAAGGCCACTGTGGTTTTTGCCAGCTCACTCTTTGCTGAGCTAGGGTTGAGGAAGAGCTATGGTGTCTACCAGGCCAAGCTACCACCTTCATTTTCCCCCAAGTTACTAATATATGCAGGACTCAGTAGAGTTCTAGGACTCATGAGTCAGATGTTCATATTTGGGCAGCCATGGAGAAGGTGAGGTACTGGATACATTGATTAAGCTTTCCATTCCCAAAGGGAAGCTGATGGAAACTTTCCATCTGCTTGCTGTGTGCTGAGCAGAGGAAAGTATCCATGGCATCTATCAGCCTAAGCCACGACCTTTGTTTTTCTGAAGGTGGCTAGACTGTGCTGGAAACTTCGGAGTTCCAAGTATGGCAAGACAGAAGCCAGTCCTCTGGGGAACCCCGTCAGAAAAGTTGGAGTACTGGATGCACAAATTAATACCTTCTCTCCCCTGGGTGAAGCTGAGGGCTAGAGAGTGTCTTCCTAATTATGTGGCACTGAGAAGAGTTTTTGGTCAGAGGCTATTCTATATTTCCCTACTAGCTTTGGTAAATGTAGTTTTGCATTCTCTTGTGGTGTAGTAACCTTTCAGTTTGTTTCTGATTTCTCAAAAAGGAAAATTTCCATGAATTGTTGCTTAATTACTGTGTTTGTTGGAAGAAGGAGGGTCCAGGGCTTCTTACTCCACCATGTGGCTGTTGTACTCCTCCATCACAGTGCTATTCTTACCTATCTGTATCACTCCCAAATATAGCATTTTTATTTATCCAATATTTTCTAATTAACTAGATGAAAATAATGTTTACTTATTTTTATATTTTATCCTATACATTTATGTAGTCATTTTTTTGTTTCAGATCAAATGTATACGTACGTTTGGTTTAAGTGTACTAAGCCAGTTCAGAGCAAAAGAGTGATCACAGTTTTTGGGTTAGACCTACACAGGTATGCTTGAATTTGTTGTGGGCTTATAAAATGATACTCCAAAGATTGGCACTCTGGCATGCTGAGTACTTTGAAATGGAAAACATTGGAAGGGCCTCAGAAGCAAAGTTTCTCTTTGACCTTCTTCTATCCACCTGTCTCTGACTCCTCTTTATCCCCTAGGCATGCTATAGAAACCAGAATTCCTCTTTCTAAGGGCTAATTATAGAAACTACAAATATTACTCTAAGTTTACTCTATTTTTTTATATAATCTGGCCATAAAGAAATTCTCTGACCTACTTCTCTGATAGTAGATCTTAAGAGCCTCATCCTAGAATGGGTCTTGCCCTCTACTCAGGAGGAAGGACTGCTGCACACAGAGGCCAAGATTGGGACAAACAGGTCCTGCTGGGTACCCCCCACACCCCCCAGTCTGGACCTTTTGGTTACACTCTGGTCCAATCACAGTCCTACATGGCTTTCCATTCTCCATACAATATATGCATAAAAATGGACAGTTTTCCTCGAGTCTTCGAGTTTTTATTTCTGAAATTTCCCATGTCATACGAAACTTTAAGTAAATTTATTATGCTTTTCTCTTGTTAACCTGTCTTTTGTTACAAGAGTGTAGCTATAACCCATATGACAGATGACAAAGTGTATCACATCTTTCTGCACCTACAAATTGTACCTGTCACTTAGTAGTTGCATCACATTGGGTCCTACAGCTGTGAGTTTCCATGGACTCTAGAATCAGATGGCATAGATTCAGATATGAGCTTTTGCATTTACATATTCTGTTACCTTGGACAAGATATTTAAACTCTTTAAACTTTTTCTTAATCAGAATGCTCTGGAGATAGTAGTGCCCTGGGGAAACTGACTGAGACAATATATGCATCAGGCTTAACAGAGCTTCTGGTTGCCCCACCGCACTCCAGCCTGGGCAGCAGAACAAGACCTTGTCTCTCCTGCCACCCCACCTCCCCCAAAAAGAAAGAAAGCGCTTGGGCTCATGGTCGGGTAATCCCCGGAAGGCTCAATATGTGTTGACTACACTGTCTATCTTGGACAGTGACTATAAATTGAAAATAAATTATTATATGTACAAAGTATATGTGGCACACTTCAGTCATTCAAAAGTGTTATTTAAGTAACTCGTAAAGTGGTGTGGAAAGTCATTATTCCAAATGTCAGATTTTTTACCTAGAAGGATTTTTATTTTCAGTTTTGCACAGGAAGCACTAAAGTTCATCACAGGGCATAATGTCTGGTCTGAACTGTGGACAGCTTGATTTCTGTCTGTATGATGTAGAAGCAGGTAGTATAATAGATATGTTATTCTGGCCACTAAAACTCCTACCTTTTCCTGTAACCCGCTACCTGGAGACAGCATCTACTGAATACTTCCATGAACCTCTAATTTCTTCCACCTGCTTTAGAAGTGAATTTTCCTTTTTTCAACTCCTAGCTACACCAGAGGCAGAGGCAGGAGGGTGGTACCCAGAACAGCTAACCATCTCTGCTCTCCTCACTCACCCTCCTAAAAGATCTTTCCAACCCAAGGAAGTTCCTTCTCATGGTTCAGTCACCTTCAACACCACTTAATTGCTCATTAGGAAGGAAATTTCCTTGTATTTTAAAACAGACTGAATAGAATTTTTTTTTTTTTTTTTTGAGATAGAGTTTTCTTGCTCTGTCGCCCAGGCTGGAGTGCAGTGGCACAATCTTGGCTCACTGCAACCTCTGCCTCCCAGTTTGAAGCAATTCCCACGCATCAGTCTCCCAAGCAGCTGGGATTACAGGTGCCCGCTTCCACGCCTGGCTAATTTTTGTTTTTTAGTAGAGACAGGGTTTCACCACGTTGGCCAGGTTGGTCTTGAACTCCTGACCTCAGGTGGTCTGCCGGCCTCAGCCACCCACAGTGCTGGGATTACAGGAGTGAGGCACCATGCTGGTAGAGTTTCTTAAATCTGTCCCAGGCCAGTGGTCTCAGACCCTTTTCAGGCATAATTATTGCAGAGTCACAAGCTCCAGGGCATTAGGGAGGGTGATGGGACCCAAAAACATAAACAACCTGCTCCTGGGGCCGGGTTACTCCTTTGTGCTGTGCTGTGCTGTACCCTCTTCCTCACCCTATGCAAACATCTGCTGAGCCTTTTACTCCCTCCTGTGCTGAGAGCTGACTCTCCTAAGGACCATAGGAATTTTCCATTTTACCACTCTCGCAGTGAGTATTTCTGTCTGTATGCCAGGACTGGAAGTTTCTGGAAGGTCCTTTAACTGTCCAGTGGGTTCTTCTTGTCCACTGCCCAGATAGAGCTGATTTATCAAGACAGGAAAATTGCAGTAAAGAAAGAATTTTACACATGTAAACCTGGCTAAACAGGAGACCATAGTTTTATTACTACTCAAATCAGCCTCCTCCTAAATTTGGAGGCTAGAGTTTTCCAAAGATAGTTTTGAGAGGAAGGGGTGGTTAGGGAATGGGTGTGGCTCACTGGTGGGAGATGCAATCCTGGGGTGTGGAAAATGGTCCTGGTGAGCACTAAGTTAGCTTCTGGGCGGGGCCCCAGGGCCAAGTCATCAGAAATACAAAAACCCGAAAACACATTTCAAAAGGCCAATCTTAGGTTCTACAACAGTGACGTTATCTACAGGAGTGACTGGGGAAGTTGCAAATCTTGTGACCTCCGAAATAATGGATGGTAATCATTTATGTCTACACTTTGACAGAAGTCAGCTTCCTCTCCTTCTCCTAGCCCGGTGGCCTTTCATTAACTTTACAAACACAGTGTAGTTTTGGGGAAGGGCTACTGTCTTTAAACTATAAACTAAATTTCTCCCAAAGTTAGCTTGGGTTCACACCCAGAAATGACCAAGGGCAGTTGGAGGTTAAAGGAAAGATGGAGTTGGTTAGGTCAGATGTCTTTCAGTGTCATCATTTTCTTAAAACCATCATTACAAAATTATAACTGAAACAGTGGAAGAGATATGACCTAACCAACTCTATCTTGCTTCTAACCTCCAAGCTGGCCTTATTCATTCCTGGGCGTAGGCTGAACTAACTCTAGGAGAAACTTAGATTATAGTTTATAGTTTAAAACGAAGATGATAACAGCCCCTTCCCAAAACAAACCTCCTTCATTCCTGGGGACTAGACTGTCTTTGGAGAACTAACAAATCAGCCACAAGATTAGAAATTATGGCTTAGGAGTCATGCAGCTGGAGGCTACAAAAATTGGATCCTCCCCAAGTTGCTCCTGGGAGACACTATTGTAAAACCTAAGACCAGTGCTTGAGATATTTTGCAGACCCTGCACTTGAAGGATCAGCTGAAACCACCCAGATAAATAAAATGGTTCATCAGATATTGTGTCCCCCACCCAGGAATTGACTCAGTGCAAGAAGACAGCTTCGACTCCCTGTGATTTTATTTTTGACTCAAATGATCAGCACTCCTGACTTACTGGGAAGCGGCATCACTGTCTTGGGTAAATACCTGAGATTTGCTGTCTCATGGCCACTAAAAACTAAGGGCACAGATATACCAGAATGAGGTTAAAAGAAGTTTAACAGGCAAAAGAAAGAGTAGAGCTCTCTCTGCTGCAGAGAGAGGGGGTCCTGAAGAAATGGGTTGCCGCTTCAGCAGTGAAATGTGGAAGGTTTTATAGACGAGCTTGAGGAGGTAGCGTCTGATTTATGTAGAGCAGGAAAGATTGGTCAGACCAGCTGTGTCATTTACACAGTGGGGGAAAAACTGGTTAGGACTAGGTGTGCCATTTGCATAGTGTGTGAAGTAGCTGGTCACCTCCTTCCTAATCTTTTATTATGCAGATGGTTCTCTGCCTGGCCTGTGCCATGTTGCCAGCTCCTTTACTGTACTTTGGTGTGTTATTAAGAACATTGATATGATAATCATTTGGGATTTGCTGAGGCATTTGTGAATCTTCCTTATAAACCTGCAGCTCTCAAGCATCCAGCTTGTGTGTCATCAGAGAGGTTTATTCCTTTGAGAGCATCAAATCCTCAATTAATGATTCTTGCTTTCATCCCTCTAGTATTTGCTATGGGAGCTCCTTTTATTCTTTAATTTGAAATTCAGTAATTTTTCTTCTTCATTGACAGAGTTTCTCCCCTCACAAAACTCTTCTTTTTTGGGGGGGGGGGACAAAGTCTTTCTCTGTCACCAGGCTGCAGTGCAGTGGTGGCAATCTTGGCTCACTGCAACTTCCGCCCCCTGGGTTCAAGCGATTCTTCCATCTCAGCCTCCCGAGTAGCTGGGACCACAGATGTGCGCCACCACGCCCGGCTAAGTTTTTTTGTATTTTTAGTGTTGGCCAGGATGGTCTCGATCTCTTGACCTCTTGATCCGCCCGCCTTGGCCTCCCAAAGTGCTGGGATTATAGGCATGAGCCACCGCGCCCGGCCCACAAAGCTGTTCTTTAAGTCATAAATGTAGCCAGTCATAAATATATAAATTTTAACCTTCGGGTTGGAACTTTGTCTCTTGCAGTTTAAGGTAATGGCTATTGTAGCCCATCTGGATTTTCTTCACTCTTATACTCGTAATTCTGGAGTTCTTCAGATTGTGGTATATTTTATTGTGCTCCTACGTAAGATGAAGAATTAACTATTAAAACCACATTTTCAACATATAAAAAAAAGAACAAGAAAAGAAAAGAAGACGGAGCCTCCATCTGAGCTAGCCCTTTTCTATTGGCATAGCTGTCGGCATTCATCGGTGCAAGCTTCCAGCTTGCTTAGCTATGTCTGCAGTTCAATTTCTCAGGCTGCTCCTTGTTAGAAAAAAAAGTGATTTTGGGGGGCTGCTTTTTGTTAAAATGGAAAACTCTGCCTATGACTCTGTTGTCCTTACTATCTGCCTAAATAATTTATTTCTATCACCTGTATCACTGGCTTCCTCCCACCCACTATGTTGTCCTTAAAAACTGCTTCCTGAGTGCTCTGAGAGACTGATTTGAGTTTTGACTAAAACTCTGGACTCCCACACAGCTGGCTCTGCATGAATTACTTTTCCTCTATTGCAATTTACCTGTCTTGATAGCTTGGCTCTGTCTAGGCATTAGGCAAGGTGAATCTGTTGGGTAGTTATGTTCTCGCTGTTACAATTTTTGCAAAGGTGATTTCAGTCATGCCATCATCAGCATAGGCCTCACCTGGGAGATTGTTAGAAATGCAGAATCCTGGACCCAGTGAATATGAATCTGCAGTTTAAAAAGATCTCCAGGTAATTTATAGGTGCATTAAAGTTTTAGAACTACTGCTGTAAGTGACATGAATTCTTGATAAATTATTTTCTGATTTTCATTCTGAGGTTCCCTGGGCTGCCCAAATGCATGTGTGGAAAGGGTTGAGGAAAGGGATATGAACATTGGCGTTTCTCTTCACACGAATTTGATGTTTGTTTGCACATTTCAATGTATTTATATATTTTTTAAAATGGAGCAGTTATCGGTAGAGTGAAACTTTTGTATTCACCTAGAAAATCCATTTCAACTGTCTGAGTTAATTTACCAACAGTTCCCAGAAGAGGGCGCTGCAATGCCCCCTTTTTTTTTTTTCTTTTGTCCGTTCACCTGTGTACTGAAGTCAGAAAGTAATTGGTAAAATGTTTAAATCCACATTATTTCATTGGATGTACCAATACTTGTATTTGTTAGGTAGGTATTCTTTACTTTGTAGATAAGTAAAGAGGAAGACTGAACTGTTTCCCAACTCCCAAATTCGGGCTTCTTTCACAATCTGTGGTACTACTGCGGGCTGTTATAACACCAGAAATACCAGGACATAGGGAGAACTGAAGCAAAATGCTGTCTCCTAAACAATTTTGCCTAAGGCTGGGCTTAATTCTTAAAAAGGTAGTTCTGCTCTTAGTTGAGTGGTCTGACTAAATTCAAGTAGGTTAAACCAATATTTACTGTGTTGCTTTGCTAAGAGCCTTTTAGCTGCTTTCAACACAATGTTATCCACATTGCTTAGACTTTGAAAACTTAAATAAAATGTTCTGTTATGTGTTTGCAAGAATTTTGAGGGTGAGTTAATGTCAAGGTGACCCTGAACAAGGTTTTATACATGTGTAGGATGAACAAGACTGCCTTGATGTTCCCCTCAACTTGACTAAACTTTAGACAGATTTTTTCCTGACTACAGATCCTTTAGATTATTTACTTTAGAAATCTTCCCATTATAAATTCTTTCTTCTTATTTCATATTTAAATCTTTCTCTAGCCTTTTATCAGTTTTACGGCCCAGAAATACCTTTCTCAAAAAACTGGGAGCCATTTCTTTGAAAAATAATAATCAAGAAAAATAGTTCCCTCATCTCCCCATCTCTGTGGAGGGTAGGACTCTTACTTCCGTATGTGCCAGTTAGCAAATACAAATGGCCTCAGCATGTTGACCCACCTTCCCCACTAACATTCCTCAGGACTTTTTCATTAGCATATGCCAGGCTTTACAAACTGTCCCACCTTTTGTTCAACACAGTTGAATACAGTCTCCCTTCCCTATTGAAACAGGCTTGACCCTATTGCAACAATTTTGAATAAAGTCGTCCTTGACTATTTAACTTTGTTCAATGCAAATCTTCTTTGAGAATAACCTACAGAGATGCAATTACAATAAGGTTGTTGTATTACCTACGTGCATACTGCAGGCATTCTTTATGTCTCATTATTAGAAAATAATAAGTGTAATTGAGAAATATGGATATTTTTCCTCTACACTTGAAACCACTGAAAAGTAATCCTATAAACAAAGTAACCCCTGTTCAGTGTCTTTCCCTTATACCTTCCTAAAATACATTACTGTATTCTACCGTTCTTCTCACTTCAAGGGCCACAGTTTCTCATTTGCTGACTTTTCTTGTGTTTTCCTCTAAATGTGAAAATGAGATTTTATTCTCGGCTCTGTGAAGCCTGGCCATGAAGTAATGAACTTACTTTTGATTTTACAGGCTCATAGGTGGGACTTGCCTAGTCTCAGATGAGACTTTGGACTGTAGACTTTTCAGTTAATGCTGAAATGCGTTAAGACTTTGGGGGCCTGTTGGGAAGGCATGATTGGTTTTGAAATGTGAGGAGGGGCCAGGGATGGAATGATATGGCTTAGCTCTGTGTCCCCAATCAAATCTCATCTTGAATTGTAGCTCCCACGATTCCCATGTGTCATGGGAAGGATGTGATGGGAGGTAATTGAATCATGGGGGCAGGTCTTTCCTGTGCTGTTCTCATCATAGTGAGTAAGTCTCACAAGATCTGATGGTTTTATAAAGCAGAGTTTCCCTGTACAAGTTGTTTTGTTTACTGCCATGTAAAATGTGCATTTTGCTTTCTGCCATGATTGTGAGGCCTCTCCAGCCATGTGAAAATGTGAGCCTATTAAATATCTTTTTCTTTATAAGTTACCCAGTCTTGAGTATGTCTTTATCATAAGCATTTGGACTAATAGAGTATGGTACTAGGATAAGACACATAGACCAATGGAACAGAATAGAGAACCCAAAAATTAATTCATGTATCTACAGTCAACTGATTTTTGACAAACGTATCAAAAACACTCATTGTGGACAGGACAGTCTCTTCAATAAATGTTTCTGGGAACACTGGATATCCATATGCAGAAGGTACTACTTCTGAAATGTGATCAAGGCTGTTTCATGATCATGTAAGAAAATTCTAATCCTACTATATCCAGTGGTGCAGGATATATATGTGTAATTTTTTTTATTTGTATGTGGCAACAAATTATAAGTTATATTGAAGGATGATTATAGATTTTTATGTCACAGCTAAAAACAATCATAACATTGACAAAAAAGTCATCTAATTTTTAAAAATAATTAATACAGGTTATTTTAGAATAGTTTTAGGGTTGTGGAAAAATCGAGGGCAAGTGCAGAATTCTCATGGATCACTTCTTCCTCCTACACAATTTCCCTTATGATTAATGTCTCCCATTAGTGTTGTACGATTTGTCTGGATGAAAAAAATATTGATACATTATGAGTAAGTCCATCGTTTAGGGTTCCCGCTTTCTGTTGTATATTCTGTGGGTTTGACAAATGTATGAGATGTATCTGAAGCAGCCTCATTGTCTGGGGTAAATACCAAGATTTCTGGTCTCATGGCCAAGGAAGTTGAGGTCTTGGACACACACACACACACACACACACACACACACACACACACACACACACAGAGTGAGTTTGGAGCAGGAGTTTAATAGGCAAAAGGAAAAACTGGTCTCTATTACAACAGGGGTCCCAAGCCTACTGCCAAGTTGTAGTAAAAATGTCAGGGTTTTTATAAATGGGCCAGTGAGGAGGGGGCTCGTGAGCAGGGGATGTCTGATCCTCCTAGGGCCCCAGGGTTTAGTTGGGACCAGGTGTACTACATGAACAGAGCAGTCTTTTATCAGCTCTTATCCCATTCCCTGACCACATAGACTCTTAGTCCGTGTTTTTTTGGTCCTGCTTATTTGGGAGGGAGAGTTTCTGTGTCTGTTCCCCTACATCTTGCAGCTGTAGGCATCTTGGTGCCCCTAAAGGGAAAGGAACCTGCTTATTATGGCCTACTGTTTTACTGGGGTCCACCGTGTAAGTGTGAAGCTTGGTGATTTAGCCAGGAGACTCCCCGCACCCGCCCCAGTCCTTCTGTGTCTGAGCTGTCTTACTTGTGTTTTACTGTCTGCTCGTTCAGGCGCTTGTTGTTAGAAGTGATTTCTTTGAGTGGCCTGAGGTTAGAAAGGGAGCTATTTTTGAGCTGCTTTTTGTCCGGTTTTCTACCTGAGACTCGCTTTACCCTGTCAACCGAAATGAGTTCTTTCTGCTCCTATAACATATCCACCATTACACATAGAATAGTTTCACCACCTAAAACGCTCCTGTGCCCCAGGGTGGGAATCGGCTCTGGGTCGAGGCCTCCACCGGGTTCCCCCAATCCCTGGGCTCTGCCTCCAAACGAGGGACATGGGACAAGGGCGTCTCTGTGTCCTTATCACCGGAAAGGATCCGCCAGACCCGGCCTTGCGCTCCCAGTTGGAGGACGGTCACGTCCCTGCCGGATGTGGGTCAGGTAGTCCAGGAATTACCTTCCTGTCGATTTGGGCTTCCTGCTCGGGTCACAGGCGCCAGCGGCTGCCGGGGAAATGGAAGGCAGGGGATCCAGCCCCAGGCGGATCTCTCCGGGGCGCTGCGGAGGTGGGGCCATGCTGGGCGCAGTCTCGCCTCCCGCCCCGTCCCCCGCCCCCGGGGCTGCGGCGCGGACTTGAGGCCAGAAGATGGCGGGGACCGGAAGGGGTTCCGTAGGTGGGGGCCCGGGTCGGCGCGGGGACCGGAAGGGGTTCCGTAGGTGGGGGCCCGGGTCGGCGCGGGGACCGGAAGGGGTGAGCGCCAGAGAGCCTAGAAGCCCACTGGGCGCCCGCTTAGTAGTAGCCGCGAATCCCGCAGCCGCAACGCTCCTCCCTTCCTGCTTCCCAGCCGTTTCTGCAGCGCCTCTGCCTTGGGGTAAAGAAGCCGGCACCAGGAGCGCCAAAAAAGCGCCTTCGCCTCGATTTACCCAGTGTGACCGCGCCAGGGCCTTCTCAGTTGGGTGAGCATCCGCTCCGACCAGGCCATGGAAGAAAAACCTGTGCGATGCCTCCCCACGTCTCGGGCCTCTGACCTGCCTTTGCCATCAGAGTTTGCAGAACTTTGGGGGACCTGAGAAGGGGTGTCCCCTGGACAGGACACGGGTGTCTGTGGCTTACAGGCTTTTGGAAGGACAGGGAGAGGGAAACGGGATCCCAGGGGCCTGCTTCAGGGCCACCCAGCCGCCCTCGCCCCACACAACTCTCTCTGATCCCGCTTGTCCGTCCAGCCTGGGGGGGAAACGCGCACGTGCTGTGATCTCAAGAGGGCTTGGCGTTTTATTTGGAAGATAGGCATCTACTTGCAGCTGGCCTGAGCCCCTTATTTTCTTCCCACCTTTCTTGGGAAACTTATTTTTAAGGGAGGTGTGCCACGGTTTTTGTAACACGGTGCTCTTAGCTCAGCATTCGCGGTGCTGTTGTAACCGTCCAGTGGGTTCACCTTGCCTGCTGCCTGGATAGAGACGATTATCAAGACGAGGGAATTGCAATGGAGAAAGAGATTCATGCAGAGGCGGCTGTGCAGAAGACGGGAGTTTTGTTACTACTCAAATCTGTCTCCTCATATCCGTCTCTGGGAGCATTCAGGGATCAGACTTTTTAAAGATGAGTTAGCAGAAGGGACATGGGAAGTGGGCAGTGCTGATTAGTCAGGTTGGAGATAGAATCACAGGAGGTCAAAATGAGTTTTTTTTTTTTTTTTTGCTTTCTTCTGTTCTTGGGTGGGATGGCAGAATTGGTTGGGCCAGATTACAGGTCTGGGTAGTGTCAGGTGATCCATGGAGTGCAGGGTCTGCAAAATATCTCAAGCACTGACCTTAGGTTTTACAATACTGATGCTATCCCCAGGAACAATCTGGGGAGATTCAGACTGTTGGAGCCAGAGACTGCATGACCCCTAAACTGTAATTTCTAATCTTGTAGCTAATTTGTTAGTCCTGCAAAGGCATACACTTTCTTTCCTTTTTTTCTTTTCTTTTCTCTTTCTTTCTCTTTCTTTCTTTCCTTCCCTCCTTCTTTCCTTTCCTTTCCTTTTTCCTTTCCTTTCCTTTCCTTTGTCCTTTCCTTTCCTTCTTTCTTCTTTCCTTTCTTTCTCTTTCTTTTTCTTTTTCCGTCCTGGAAGCAGTGCACCACTAAACCTTCTAAATTACAGTGTTGATTACTAATACACCATTGCACAGTTACTTTCATGGGTCCCCAGTGGCTGTATCCATGGCCATTTACTGTCACTAACCTACCTTTGTAATATCATTGTTACCAATTTTTACACTTTTCTTCTGATGCATTTAATGTGTGCTATTTTATTTTTTTTAATACAGGTATTGTTTTCTGTATTTTTAATACAGGTATTATTCAGTAAATACTTTTATTTAGCATAGTGAACAGTTATATATCACGAGTGTATACTTAATTCTCACAAAGTGAGCACCATCCATACAACCACTACTCTTCTTATGAAATAGAATTTTACCAGCAGTGTCAAACCCTTTTGGACCTTGCCAGTCACCTTTTTCCTTCCTGTTTCACAAAATAATCTTCACAGATACTTTTATCTGTTTTAAACTTTATATAAGTGTAACAGTTCAAGGTGTATGCAGTAGTGTCTGAGTTCTTGTGCTAAATACTATGTTTTTGAGTTCATCCATGGCGTTACCTATAGTAGGAATTTCTTCCTGTTTATTGTTGTATATTATTTCATAGTATTAATATGCAATATGTCTCCATTCTACTTGTAATGGGAATTTGAGTTTCCAGGTTTGCTACAAGTAATGCTATTATGACCACTTTGTGCATGTTCTTTTGTGTATATATGTGTGTTTCATGGGGAAATATACTTGAGTAGAATTACTAGATCAGGATTTGGTTATGTTTAACTTTGGTAGTTATGTCAGAGAGTATTACATAGATACTCTATGTTGTTAGATTTGTTCTCCTACCAGCACTGTATTAGAGCTCCAGTAGTAGCACATTCCCCTAAAAATATTTATATTAGTCTTTTTGTTTTAGCCATCATGGTGGATGTTTAATGATATCTATAAGGTTTTTTTCTTGTGTCCAGTGTTATCCCTGAATCTGGTAATCTTTGAATTATCTCCTCATATCTGGTGATATTTGAATTATTCGCTTATCCAGAGCATTCCGTGAGTTCATGGTAAGAGTTAAGCAAATCATTTCAACGTCACCACATACCAAACCGTTGATGGCTCGGTTTCAGCTTCCTTTCTAAAGGCATTTTCTAATCTGTTCCGCTAAGCTACAAGATGACAGCTACAGAGACATCACAGAAAATGTTAAAAATAGACCTTACATTCAGAGATGGCTTGGAAGAGGGAGAATCTGGTAATGTAATTGATGGCATTTGAAAAAATAGAGGCAACTTTTCTTCCACTGCAGCATGAAGGAAGCTGGGTTTTAGGAGCATTAGCACTTGATAGTCTCTGTAAAAGTGATATGTTTGCAATAGGGATGGTTTGGAGAATAGATGTGTAATTGCTACATCAGTTATTGTACTGTGTACGTTACTTAAATACCTCTGGGGAAGAGAAATGAACAATAAATTAGATTATAAGAAGATGAAGGAAAAAAATGTTCTTTGTGTTTATATTGTTAGTGCTATTTTTGTTAGGTGTTGCCCTGCAAACACAGGGGCTTTGCATTTATTGATCCATGGCTTTTGATTTATAGATCCTTTGTAATTAAAAAGAGATGTGGAGATTTGAGGGTAAGAGTGAGAAGCGGACCCTGCCCACCAGCAAACCCTTTAGCATTTCAATATATGGCAGATTTTCTGAGAAAGAACAACCGTGTACTGAGTGTATGTTTGTGCTTCAGTTCAGTAGAAAGGATACCTTTACTGACCTCTTTTGCTTTTGAAAAAAGTTATTTCATTCTTTTTTTTTCTTTCTTTCTCCCCTCCTCCCTCAATTTTATTTATTAAATTTCCTTTTATTCAGGAATTCAGGATACTGCATTTCATAGAAAACAGGGTACTTTTTTTTCCCTCCAAACTCTGCCAGACCCGACTCTGCCCAGGGTTCTTATTTAAACAGACATGTTCTAAAGATTGTATGGACTAACTGAAATGTTTCCAGAACTGAAACTAACTAAGCAAAATATTTACAGAACTGAAACTAAATATTTGCTACTTGGTGCAGCTGTGAAACTTGTTTTTTAAGATGCATTGTGTTGTTTTTGGATCCTGAAACTGAGTTAAAATTTGACCAGTAATATGGTTTATTTCTTTGTTCCTCTGAGGCATAATTCCTAATATTGTTTTTCCAACTAGAAATCTGAAGGGTATTGTGTTCAGTGTGTACTTTAAGAGTGATATGAATTTGCAGGAGTCAGGACACACCATAAGAAAGATAGAAGAGAAATAAGTAAGAGAGAGAAATGGAACAAGATGCATGTGGGAATATTGTTGTAGGGCTTTTCCATAGTTCAGCTAAAAACGAGATTCTTTGTCCCACGGCCACAAAAATTCAGGCTTGCAGATGGTTTAAAGGGTGAGTGAAACAGGGTTTTATTGGGTGAAAAAGGGAAAAAGTGGGGGAAACAAGTACTCTCGCAAGGCCAGAGGACCTCTGCTAGAGCGCTTACCACCCGGCAGTTTGAATTCCAGGTTCCACACAGGAGAAAGAGGGGCCAGGCCCAGGCTTATTCCTGCTGCAAACCTTGTGAACTTCCCAAGGCTCCACCTCAGTGGGCAGGCTGGTTGGAGTTTCTCTAGGGACCCCTTCCCACCTGGCTGTCTCAATATTAGTTGGAGGAGCTAGAGATGTAAAAAAGGAGAAGAATACTAGGAACATTTAGAAGGTTAGTAAGATAGGCAAATGGGAGATTTGGGGGAAATTTTAAGGGGAGAGTTACATATTCACTTAGTAAGAATGAAAAAGAATTATGGAAGTCTTAGTATTCTGAACCTTTAAGACAATTTTGCATTCGTGTGGAACCAGAAAGAATAAAGGTTGAGATTTTTAGATGAGCAAAAATCCAAACAATATTTACTGCTTAAGATCATCCATCTTACCCATCTTTTTCCCTGTCTAGAATCTAAGCTGAAACTCCTTGTTATTCTTGGAGATGTATGTTAAACGAAAATAAGTTGGCAGGGACTTTTAAAATACTACAATTTATATTCAGTAAAATTCAGTCTTTTGGTGTGAATTTCTATGAGTGAATTTCTAAAATCACTCTTTTGGTGTACATTTCTATGAGTTTTGATAAACATATATTCATGTAATACCATCAGAGTCAAGATATCAAGCCATACCCACCCACTCCAGATTCCCTCATGCTCCTGTGTAGAATGTCTCTTCCTCCACCCCCAGCCCTTGGCAATCACTGATCTGTTTTTTGTTCTTGCACTTTGGCTTTTCCAGAATGTCATATCAGCGGAATCCTGCAGTAGGTAAATGTAGAATCTGACTTTATTCACTTAGCAATGATACATTTGCAAGTCATCTGTATTATAGTATGTGTCATGTGTCGAAGAAAAACAAGTCTGAGCTTAGATAGGGAGAAACTTTATTCAAAAGGACTGTTGCAATAGAAGTAACATTGATTTTGAAAATACGTTAATGGTGTGGGAGAAAGCAGGGGAAGAAGTCTAGGGATTTCAACAGGAAATGGTGTTTTGTAGTCAGGGTAAGGCAGGATGTTTTTTCCAAGTCTGTGCTTTGGGGCTTGTTAGGCAAACTTGCAGGCAAACCCATTTGGGGTCTGTCAGGAGGAGAAAAACTTGACAAAAGTTTGGCGAGCTAACACACAGTAAGAAACGGGCAATTCTGAATGTGTGATTAAGTTTTTCTTTTATTAGGACTGAAGAATAGTTGTTTACCTCTTTACCAGCTGAAGCATTTCTGAGTTGTTGCTAGTTTTTCTGACAATGAATGAAGCGGATGTAAATACTCCTTGCAGGTTTTTGTGTAAACACAAGTTTTTACTCTCCTTGCCTAAATACCTAGGGATAGGATAGCCAGGGCATGTGGTGCATTTACATTTATGATAACGAACTGCTTAACTGTTTTCCAGAGTGCCTATAACATTTTGTGTTTCCAGTCATGATGCATGAAAATTCCAGATGCATCCTGTCCATTCTGGCACTGCTATAAAGAAGTAACCTGAGACTGAGTAATCTGTAAAGAAAAGAGGTTTAATTGGGTCACCATTCCACAGGCTGGGCAGGAAACATGATTCTGGTATCTGCTCAGCTTCTAGAGAGGCCTCAGGAAACTTAACAATTCATGGCAGAAGGCAAAGGGGGAGTCCACCCTTCATTTGGCGGGAGTGGGAAGAAGAGAGGGAGCGGGGGAGGGTAGCACACAGTTTTCAACAACCAGATCTCAAGAGGACTCACTCTTATTGCGACACAGTACCAAGAGGGAAATCTGCCCCCATGATGCCATCACCTCCCACCAGGCCCCACCTCCAACACTGGAGATTACAATTCAACATAAAGTTTGGGTGGGGACAGAGATCCAAACCATATCACATCCCTTCCTCACCAGCGGTTGGTTTGTTTCTTTTTTGTTTTGTTTCCCACGCTAATAAGCACATAGTAGTCACTCATTATGGTTGTAATTTGTAGTTCTCAAACGGCTGGTTATTTCAAGCATGTTTTTATGTACTTATTCTCCATTCTTATATCTTTAATAAAGTGCATCTCCAAATAGTTGGCTCCATTTTTAATTTAGTTTTCTTATTGTTGAGTTTTGAGTTCTTAATATATTCTAGATACAAGTCGATTTTTAGAAAGATGTTTTTCTGCCTTTGCTTGTCTTTTTATTCCCCTTTCAGGGTTTTTTTTTTTTTTCATAGAGAGTCTTAATTATGTTTAAATTCAATTTATCAGTTTTTTAAATATTGATAATGCTTTTGGTATTGTATCTAAGAAATTTTTCCTAATTCGAGTTTGCAAATATTTTATTTTCCTCTTTCCTTTGAATAGTTTTAGAGTTGGAGGTGTCATATATGAATCTGAGATTTATTTTGAGTTAATTTTCTTATAAGGTATTAGGTGTGAGTTGAGGTTCACTGTTTTGCATTAGGATACTCAATTGTTCCAGCGTTACATGTTCAGAAAATGCTGCCCCTTACCTGCCTGATTTCTTTCCACTTCTGTCGAATGTCGAGTGACCGTCCATGCTTGGATTTGTTTCTGAAATCCTTTTTCTGTTCCATTGATTTATGGGTCTGTTCTTTTGTCAATATCATACTGTCTTTGTTTCTATTACTTTGTAAATTATGAACGCAGGTTCTTTGATTTCCAAATTTGGCCATTTTTTCTTCAAAGTTGTTTGGCTATTCTAGTTCTTTGCTTTTCCATATAATTTTAAGATTACTTTGCTTGTTTCTATAAAAAAATTCATACTGCAGTGTTTATCAGGATTGTGCTGACTCTCTAAACCTTTTTGGATATAATTGACATACAGAATATTTCATATTACAGTCTATGAATATCTTATATCGCTCTGTTGATTCAAGTCTGCTTTGATTTCCTTGTCCCATTGGTTTGTAGCTTTCATCATACTGATCCTAAACATATTTTGATATATTTATAATAGTCTTTTGTGTTATTATATATGGCATTGTTTTTATACTTAAATTTCCACTTCATAATTATGAATATATGAAAATATATTTTTATATATTAACATAGCTAATCCTGTAACTTTGCCAAATTCATTTATTCTGGTAGCAGTTCGGTAGATTCTTTAGAATTTTATATGCAGAACAACTATGTCGTCTGTGAAGAACAACACTTTTATTTCTTTCGAACCTGTATGACATTTCTTTCTTTTTTCTTATCTTTTTGTCCCTAATAGGACATCCAGCAAAGTGTTAAACTGGATTGGTGAGAGAGAGCAGACATCTTTGCCTTATTCCTTGTCACTGGGATTCATTCTTTTATCAAGTTCGGTGCTAGCTGTAGTTTTTCTGTAGATGCCCTTTATCAGGTTGAAGAAGGTTCTTCAGTTTCTAATTTGTTGAGACTGCTATCGTGGATGAATATGAAGTTTTTAACATACTCTTGCTGCATTGATTCAGATGCTCATATGTTGTCCCTTTCTCATTCTATTAATATGGTGAATTACATTGATTCATTTTCTGTTTTCCTCGTTGCTTCTAACCAGCTGTTTTACTAAGAGACTAAATCTGGATTGTTACTGTTTCTTTTTCATCCCAATTTCTACTCTTTTTCCAATAACTGGAAGATTCCCTGAGGATGGGGACAATTTGATTTTTATCTCTAGCCCTCTTTGGGCCATCTTTCTCATTTTTGAACCAAGACCTTTTGTGAAAGGAGTTGGCAATAGGAGAGTTGAAGTACAGCTAAGCTTGTGTTGATTGTGTGATACATTTTCTCCCTACGATCTTCCTGAGATTGAGATTCTGATATTTGTATTTTACAGGTAAAACTCTGCAAAGAAAATGCCTAGCACTTATGTCTCCAGTAACTCCTGTCAAGGTTTATTGTTGCCTGTTCATCATTGCAGTTCTGACTACAAGTGTGGTTGCACTTTCTATTGTTTTGTCGGGTAAGTTACTTGTTCTCCAAACTGTACAATGTTATTTACATGTTTATGTTGTCAATAAATATTTATTAAGCTCCATTATTTGCCTGTCACTGGATGAAATCCTTGAATTACATCAACAAACAAAACACACACAAAAGAATCCCTGCTCTTCAGGGACTTATATTCCAGCAGAAAAACGCAAGTAATAATAAATAAGGGTGGAGGCGTAACAGGTTGCAATAGGTTGACAAAGCTAAGCCTCCTTGGAAGATGATATTTCAGCAACCTTTTGAAAGAGATGTAGGAACCATGTGGCTACCTGGGGAACCTATTCCAGACAGAACATGTGGACCAAAAGCCTAAAGGAGGACTCTTCCTGGCTTGTTTGAGGAACAGCAAGGGGACTTCTGTAGGTGAAGCAGAGTGAGGATGGAGAAGAGTGATACCATGGGGCATTAGGAATGGAGGAACCTTGAGGATCAGTTAAAGACTTTGGCTTTTACCTTCAGTGCAATAGGGAGCCTTGAATGAGGGAAATTGTATGAGAGGAATATCGTGATGTGACTTCCATTGTAGAATAATCACTTGATTGCTGTATTGGGACTAGGTGGGGGAGGGTGGTCAGATTCTGGATATTTGGAAAGCTGGGCCAACAGTATTTTTTATCAAATTGGATAAAAAGTCTTAGAGAAAAGTAAAAGATAAGTCTCTCTTTTCTTTTGAGCCTTGGCAAGAATGCACTTGCCATTCATTGATATGAGAAAGCTATGGGGATAGGAATTTCACTTACGGAGCTATTTCCTGACAAGTTCCTATCAGAATTGTCATTTTTATTAAAAATAAAGTAATATCTCTACTTGAAATGTTTTCAGACAAATCATCTGGCCTTAAGAACTGGTGTCTTCTACTTAAGCAGATTGAGAATGCACAAAAGCACGGAGAACCATATAGATTAAAAACAAACAAACAAACCTCATGTCTTGTATATAGAGGCAATAGGTCCTCAAATGGCTTTGTCAGGAGGAAGGAAGGCTAATATGAGGGAGGAGATGGAAAAATCATCTACATGGCCCTGTGAAAGTACAGTACTATGGAAGTCAATGCTATAGAAATTGATTGCCTTGAAACTGTAATGTCAGCGTAAACTTCAGAAAGTCAAGCGTGAAGGTACCCAGCTGAAAACCACTGGACTGATAACTGTTGTGCTTAGGATAAGGCACTATGTGGTGAGTTAGGAAAACAACAATCAGATGTGTACACTTCAAAATTGACCTCAGGAAGATAAGCAGAAAAATAGATAAAAGGGATAAGAAAATTTATTTATTATGTTTCAATGTGATTGTCTCAGTTTTAGTGAGAGAAGAAAAGCCAGTGATGGAGTCACCTAAGTACGCTGCTTGCCCAAAAAGCTGGATTGGATTTGGGAGTAAATGTTTTTATTTTTCTGAAGACACAAGAAATTGGACATTCAGTCAAGTCTTCTGTGTTTCATTAGAAGCCAGCCTCGCTCAGTTTGCAACTATGGAAGAACTGGTAAGAGATATTTTTGAATCATGTTTTCTGTCAGATAACTTAGGCCCCTGAGGCAGGTCAGCTACATAGGGTTAAAGCTGAAATACGAGGAAGGATCCCATTCCAGGGGCATGAGACGTGTTTTCATGCCCAACATTTGTTAAGGATGTGTTCTCTGCCTGGAACCCTGTGAGATATTTTAGATATGTTTTCTCATGTAATTCTCATGGTGAACCTGCAAGATGAGTTGTATTGTTTTCATTCTATTAAGAATTAAGATAATTATATAATTTGTCATCTAGATTGAGACACATAGGGTATTGAAAGTGAGCATTAATATATAGGTGGAATGACAAGCTTAAACTGGGAATTTCCCAGTCAAACTGGGATATATGCTTACTTTAAATAAAGTAATTTAGGATCAGGGACATTAAATGACTTAAACTGAGAATTGGGAATTAGTCTCACTCCAGAGTGTATGCTGCTTAATTATACCACGCTGCCAGTCAAAAAGAGAAGGGATAGGGAAGAGAGACTCCAGAGTAATGTAGAAGAAAGGGACACATGGTATTACTTTCTGTTTTATTATAGAATTTCCTGAAAAGATACAAAGGCCCTTCTGACCATTGGATTGGCCTTAGAAGAGAATCATCCGATGGCATTTGGAGGTGGACAGACAACACAGAATATAATAACACGTATGTTTTGAGACTTACCTTTCTGCTCTGTTTATGTGTGGTTATGTGTGTGAGTTGTGTTTATCAGATGAGAAATGTATCATGGAAAGCTTACTGCAATATGAGGTAAGAAATCTAAACCCTTTTTATACTCTTCTATTTATTAACTGTGTCTTCGGGAAAACTTAACTGTGATTTCAGTAACGTGACAATGACATTTGGCACAAATTTACACTTTAATTCACTGATCTAAAACTGCTGAAATCCCTACTTTTAACTGATTTACAATAAGTGTTCTACAATCGTAGGACACCACTGAGGAGCTGATATCCACAAGGCTGTTAGGCCCACTCTTCCAGCTGTTGCATCCATTCACAATAGCGAAGCATCCAGGGAACTCAAGGGAATCCCTCACTCCTGAAGTTTTGTCACCAGAAGGAAACTAGTAACAGTTATTTGGACTGTGAACATTTCAGTGGGGTATTTTGAATATAATCATCACATTGCAGCAGATAAAATATAGGAACTCAGTCATATCCATTAATCAAAGCTAAGCCTTTTTAGGAATCTTCTGTTTTTTTGTTTTGTTTTGTTTTTACTTTTACACATTTATGAAACAGTTGAGGAGACTGGAAATCATCTTCACTGAAGACCACCAATGGCAGCAGTGCATGTGGGTGCAGCAGCAAGCATCAGTTAAATACCTATCAACATGGCTGGGCTTGGTATGGATGAATGATAAGCTTGTGATTTTCAAGCAAAGACCTTGAGAACATAAAAGACACTAAATACAGAAATGGTTTATAATACTATGAAGCAATATTAATGACAGAGTTTTACTTTTCTCTTATTCACATTAAAATAGGGAGGGGGTGCAGAAGATGGGAGGGGAGGAACAAATGCAGGTGTCTAACTTCCAAATGTTTAATATTTTTGTGTTTGGTTTTAGGTTTCCTATCAGAGGAGTTGGACAATGTGCCTACCTGAATGACAATGGAGTCGGTAGTGCCAGCATCTACACACACAGAAAATGGATTTGTAGCAAGCCAAACAGTTATGTCTACAGTTGCCAAATTAGAAACTCTTTACCGAATTTCCCTATGGATGTATCATAACTTGTTATATATAGTTGATGTGTATAACACCTGGAAACACCTGGATATCCAAGCAGAAGACTGCCGTAGGGGTGGATCCCTCTTGAAGAACCTCTGCTAGGACAGTGCAGAGATCCCCCACTGGGATGCTGCCTGGTAGAGCTGTAAAAAGAGAGCCGCCCTCCTCTGAGTTCCTGGAAAGCCCACACTCACTAACTTTGGGACTCTCAAGACCCACCTAAATCAGTTGAAAGGTGATTTATGGAAAGTTGCTCAATTACAGAGGAGGGCATCCTCAGAAAGTAAGAGGAGGGCAGCCTCAGAAAGCTGTCTTTGTTTTAAAGCCTTCTTTTATATGTAGAAGCTAAGTTATGCCTACATGTGAGTAGGCTGTCAGTGTGACACAACTTAGTACTTTGTTGATATAAAGAAACTTACCCTTGTCATTTTAGTGCATAAATACATCAAAGTCTGACTATAGCTATCTTAAAAGCATGTACTGTTATGTGACATTGGGACATCTGGACATTCTGCTATTGTAGGCGTTTGTCCTTGCAGGCATTACTACACTTCCTTAGCTGTAAACATCTTATGACCATGGGTCATTTTCTTTATCCAGTCTGCTGTTGATAGGCATCTACATTGATTCCATGTTTGGCTATTGTGAATAGTACAGCAGTAGACTTCCATGGTTCAGCTTTTGTAGTAACAAAGTTGTGAATTGTTCTTCAGTTGTCATGGACCCTCAGGTCATATAACCTGAGCATGGCCAGGTGAACCAAGTACGCAACCACAGGGAAAACCCAATTGTTCAGACTGAGGTACACAGGCTGAATTAAAAAGTGGGCACACAGTGGCAGGATCCAGGATCCAACTGGATGGAACTCTGGTCTCACTCCATGGCAGGATCCAGTCAGAGCATGCTTTCCAGCATCACCTCATTACAAGATCCAATCAGATGGTGTCTCGTTACTCTATGCTTATAAAACCTGACCCAGTTCCCAGCTTGAGGAAGGACTGCTTTGGGATTGCCCAGTGTTCTCTTTACTCTCTGCAAGAGATGAACTCTTGCTAAATCCCCCCTGGCTGTGCTCATGGGGTTGACACTTGACAAGTGACTAACCCGCCTGTTGTGTGGGTAACATTTGGAACATATTTCTTTATCTTCCTTAATACTCTCAGCATTGGTGTCTGTGCACCAGATAACACAGCTCCCTTTCCAGTCTTCACAGACAGGTCTCATACAGGAGAACACCTTTACCAACCAGTCCAGACAGAGGTTCTGTGTGCCACTTAAACTGTCATGGTAGTTGAAGTCACAATGTTTGTTCTTAATGGTCCTCAGGCATCTAGAGTATGCCAGATCCTTTCAGTGCTCAGACACATGAGATAAAATCCAGTTCCCAGGTAGTGGCCAGAAAAGCTGGGGGGCTAGTTATTTGGTCTGTCCCCTTTGCTTTTCAGAGAGAAGCTGGAGGCTGGGCTTTATCACTCTGCATTGAGCCAAAGTGGGGAGCAGTGAAGTACCCACATGCTTATTAAAAACTGCTCTGAAAATATTTGAAGTAACACGGCTGTAACAATTACTATTTAAAAAACAACTGTTGTTTTGTTTTGTGTAGCCCCAGAGGTTTAACAGATGCTGGGCCCTGTCAGCTCACCAAAACGGAAGTTAGAAACCAGTTCCTCTCTTCAACCAAGGGGATAATAAGAAAAAAAAGAAACCAATCCCTCTAGTAATACCTAGAGAAGTACCAGATAGGCTTCACAGCTTCTCTAGGTATCCCCTCCTCAGGAATAGGCTGAGAGATGGGAGTTCCTTCCCAAACATGTGGCATCACATGAGGGCTGGGGATTATTATCACAGTGTGTGCAAGTTGTTTCCTGCCAGTTCTGATGTGGATAGTTTCACACTCACCTCGAGCGCAGGAGTGGCTCATTAGATTCTGGATTTCCAATGATGGAAATTTATCTGTGTGTTGCTGTTGAACTGATGTGTCCACGGTGAGGAAGGAGAGTTTAGACCTTTTTATTCTGCCATCTGGTGACTCTGACAGTTTCTTTTAATGCTCTACTATCATACAATCTAGTTACTACATTTGTAGACATTTCTCTCACATAAATGACAACATGTATTTACACAAAAGCCTGTATATACAATGTTCATAGCAGCTTTATTCTTACTAGCCAGAATCTATAAAAACCATATGTCTCACAATGAGTGAATAATTAAGTAAACGCTGTTACAGGCATAAAATGGAATACTACTCAGCAGTATAAAGGAACAGACTATGGATGCATACAAAACTCCCTTGAATCTCAAACTACTTAGGCTAAGTTAGAAGAGCCAATTACCAAAGATTGCATTTCACATGATTAAATTTACGTAACATTCTTGAAATGACAAAATTGTGCAGATAGAGAATGAGGGTTATGGATAGGTGAGTGAAGAAGAAGGCGTAGCATGGAGAAAAGGTGGTGTGGATCTCTGTGAGAATGGATGGGTTTTGTTTCCTCATTGTATCAGTGGTCATTATCTTAGTTGTGATATTCTAGTGCAGTTTTTTGGGTATTACCTTTGGGGGAAACTGAGTAAAGAAGACGTGGGATCTTTCTGTACTATTTCTTACAACTGCATGTGAATTACAACTAGCTTGAAATAAAAAATTCAATTATAAAATAAAAGGTATATTAGATGAAGCAAAAAATAATTCATCCCTTCCATGCACACAGCGTCAGAGAGTATAACATAATTTGCAGGACCTAGTGCAGAATACAAATGTAGAACATCTTGTTCAAAAATTATTAATAATCTTGAGACATTGATGATAAAGCTTTAAACCACCTGTGGGGCCTTTTAAGCCTGAGGAACCGTGCTACCACACAGATTGCAGGTTCATGTAGCTGGCCCTGCAAATGAAATGATTTTTGCCCGTGATTAATTTACCATGGACTCTGGGCTCACTGAATTTGCTTCTTCAGGAAGGTAATTTTCTCTTCTTTCTCTGCTAAGCTGTTTAACAGTAGTTGCTCTGCCTAATGGGCTTCATCTTCTCTCAGATCGTTTTCGTGATGCACTAGGATGAAGCACACCCTTTCTCCTAGTCTTGAGGAAATGTCAATATTCAGAATATTTAAACCCCAGAACTGAACAATCAGAACAGTCTCTGGCCAGTATTCTGCACTTGAGGGAAATGGCATTATCTGAGCCCTGAATAAAAAGATTGTAGATATTCTCCATATCAAAGCATTATCAGGAAGATTTTAGATGTTGAAGTTCATAATATTTCCTAAAGCAGGCATGAATTACTAGAAACTTAATAGGTATATTAACTGATGACGTTTTTGGGTCACCGTCATTTAAATCACAGATTTCATTCCTCAGAACAAACCAGTCAAGGAAATTGCTATTATATTCCTTTATTCATATAGATCTTGAGGTTGAGAGAGCTTAATTAACATACTGTATTTGTGTAATCATAAATTACCATAAACTAGTGGTGCTATAGTCTGAATATTTGTGCCTCCCACTCCCAAATTCATTATGTTGAAATCCTAACTCCCAAGGTGATGCCATTAGGTGAAACCTTTGGGAGGTGAGCAGGTCATGAGGATAGAACACTGATGAATGGGATTAGTGCCCTTACAAAAGGGGCCCACAAAAGCTCCCTTGTTCCTTCTACTATATGAGGACACATCTAGAAGGTGCCATCAATGAATCAGAAGTGGGCTCTCACCAGGCACCAAATCTGCCAGCACTCTGATCTTGGACTTCCAGCCTCCTGAACTGAGAAATACATTCCTGTTGTTTATAAGTTACCCATTTTATGGTATTTTATTACAACCCAAATGAACTAAGACAAGTGGTTTAAAAACAACACAAATTGGGAGGCCCCAAGATGGCTGAGAGGAGACAACACCGGAATGCAGCTCCCAGTGAATGAGATGCAGAGGGCAAGAGGACTTCACAATTCCAAGCTAGGTGCCAGGTTTTTTTCAGTGGGACTGGTAGGACACTGAAAATAATAGCCCAGGGAAGGCGCTGAAGCAGGATGAGAGGCGCCCAGAGAGGGCAAACCAAGACAGGGCAGGATGCGTCCCCACCTGGAACATGCAGCCGGCTCGATGGGTTGGGGACTTCACCCCCTTGGTGCTCTGATTCGGATCCTGTGCTTACCTCATCCCTCCTGCAACCTGGTCCACAACAGCCCTGCCAGACTGAGGGGCACCATGGGTTGTCAGTGCAAATGTGAGCAACAGCTTCAGCCTGGTGCCACAAGTTGTTGGCACGGACCTGGGTGGAAGTTCGGACTATTGCCAGTGGGATGGACCCACAGAGAGAGGCAGAGTTGAAAGCAGGGAAACAGGCCATAAGGCCTGGCAGGCCCCATCCCCACAAAACTCAAACCGAAGCCCATGCACTAGACAGCTTGGCAGCAAATATGCCAGTTTGACTGGGAAGATGGAGCCTGGGGAAGGAGAGACGCCAGTAGGAAGGTGGGGCTAATCTCGCCTGCAAACAAATGCCAGGGGAAGACCACCCACCCAGCAGCCTGACTGAATCTCAGGCAGCCCAGCATCGCTTCTACAGGCCAAAAAAGATATAGCTCCAAACTTAACAGAAAGGACATCTACTCAGAGATTCCTCCCCAAATCATCAACTTCAAAGATCAAAGGGAGAAAAATCCATGAAGATGGGAAGAAACTAGCACAAAAAAGAAGAAACTGTCAAAGACCAGAACACCCCTTCTCCTCCCAGGGATCACAACTCCTCACAATCAGGGGAACAAAACAAGACATAGAATGAATTTGACAAATTGACAGAAGCAGGCTTTAGAAGGTGGGTAATAACAAACTCTGAGTTAAAAGACCATGTTCTAACCCAATGCAAAGAAACTAAGAACCTTGAAAAAAGGCTAGATGAAATGTTAACTAGAATAGCCAGCTTAGAGAAGAACATAAATGACTTGATGGAGCTGAAAAACACAGCACGAGAACTTCGTGAGGCATACACAAGTTTCAACAGCTGAATCAATCAAGCAGAAGGATATCATAGATAGAAGATCAAATCAATGAAATAAAATGAGAAGGCAAGATTAGAGGAAAAAGAGTGAAAAAAATGAACAAAGCATCCAAGAACTATGGGATTATGTGAAAAGACCTAATCTACGCTTGATCAGCATACCTGAATGTGTCGGGGAGAATGAATCCAAGTTGGAAAACACTATTCAAGATTTTATCCAAGAGAACTTTTCCAAGTTAACAAGGCAGGCCAACATTCAAATCATGGAAATACAGGCCGGGCGCGGTGGCTCACACCTGTAATCCCAGCACTTTGGGAGGCCGAGGCGGGTGGATCACGAGGTCAAGAGATCGAGACCATCCTGGTCAACATGGTGAAACCTCGTCTCTACTAAAACCACAAAAAATTAGCTGGGCATGGTGGCACGTGCCTGTAATCCCAGCTACTCAGGAGGCTGAGGCAGGAGAATTGCCTGAACCCAGGAGGCGGAGGTTGCGGTGAGCCGAGATGGCGCCATTGCACTCCAGCCTGGGTAACAAGAGCGAAACTCTGTCTCAAAAAAAAAAAAAAATACAGAGAACACCACAAAGATATTTCTCTAGAAGAGCAACCCCAAGGCACATAATTGTGAGATTCACCAGCATTGAAATGAAGGAAAAATTTCTAAAGGCAGCCAGAGAGAAACATTGGGTCACCCACAAAGGGAAGCCCATCAGGCAAACAGCAGATCTCTTGGCAGAAACTCTACAAACTAGAAGGGAGTCGGGGCCAATATTCAACATCCTTAAATAAAAGAACTTTCAACGCAGAATTTCATATTCGGCCAAACTAAACTTCATAAGTGAAGGACAAATAAAAGGTAAGGACAAATAAGTGAAGGACAAATACAGGTAAGCAATTGCTGAGAGATTTCATCACTACAAAACTTGCATTACAAGAGCTCCTGAAGAAAGTACTAAACATGGAAAGGAACAACCAGTACCAGCCACTGCAAAAAAGAACCAAATGGTAAAGAACAATGACACAATGAAGGAACCACATCAACTAACGGGCAAAACAACCAACCAGTAACAAAATGGTGGGATCAAATTCAAGCATAACATTAATGTTGAATGTATATGGCCTAATGCTCCAATCAAAAGACACAGACTGACAAACTGGATATAAAGTCAAGACCCGTTGGTGAGCTGTGTTCAGGAGACCCATCTCACATGCAAAGACTCACATAGACTCAAAACAAAGGAATGGAAGAAGATTTACCAAGCAAATGAAGAGCAAAAAAAAGCAGGGGTTGTAATCCTAGTCTCTGATAAAACAGATTTTAAACCAACAAAGATCAAAAGAGACAAAGAAGGGCATTACATAATGGTAAAGGGATCAATGCAACAAGAAGAGCTAATGATCCTAAATATATACGCACCCAATACAGGAGCACCCAGATACATAAAGCAAGTACTTAGAGACCTACAAAGAGACTTAGACTCCCGCACAATAATAGTGGGAGACTTTAACACTCCACTGACAATATTGAACAGATAATGAGACAGAAAGTCAACAAAGATATCCAGGACTTGAATACAGATCTGGAACAAGTGGACCTAATAGACATTTACAGAACTCTCCACCCCAAATCCACAGAGTACACATTCTTCTCAGCACCACATCACACTTACTGTAAAATTGACCACATAATTGGAAATAAATAACTTCAGCAAATGTACAAGAACAGAAGTCATAACAGTCTCTCAGACCACAGCACAACCAAATTAGAACTCATGATTAAGAAAAGCACACAAAACTGCACAATCACATGGAAACTGAACAACTTGCTCCTGAATGATGAAGGAATAAACAATGAAATGAAGGCAGAAATAAAAATGATCTTTGAAACCAATGAGAATGAAGACACAACATAGCAGAATCTTTGGGACACAAAGCAGTGTCTAGAGGGAAACTTACAGCAATAAATGCCCACATGAGAAACAAGAAAAGATCTAAAATCAACACTCTATCATCAAGATTGAAAGAGCTAGAGGAGCAAGAACAAAGCTCAAAAGCAAGAAGAAGACAAGAAATAACTAAGATCAGAGCAAAACTGAAAGAGATAGAGACACAAAAAACCCTTCAAAAAACAATAAATCCAGGAGTTGGTTTTTTGAAAAGATCAACAAAATACACAGACTGCTAGCTAGACTAATAAAAAAGAAAAGACAGAAGAATCAAATAGATGCAATAAAAAATGATAAAGGAGAGATCACCACTGATTCCTTGGAAATGCAAACTACCATCAGATATTACTACAAACAGCTCTATGGACATCAAATCTGGAAGAAATGGATAAATTCCTGGACACTTGCACACTCCCAAGACTAAGCCAGGAAGAAGTTGAAACCCTGAATAGAACAATAACAAGGTCTGAAGTCGAGCTAGCAATTAATAGTCTACCAACCAAAAAAAAAGTCCATGTCCAGAGGGGTTCACAGCCAAAGTCTAACAGACGTACAAATAGGAGCTGGTACCATTCCTTCTGAAACTATTCCAAACAATCCAAAAAGAGGGAATCCTCCCTAACTCTGAGACCAACATCATCCTTATACGAAAATCTGGTGGAGACACAACTAAAAAAGAAAACTTCAGGCCAATATCCATGATGAACATTGATGCAAAAATCATTAATAAAATACTGGCAAACCAAATCCAACAGCACATCAAAAAGCTTATCCACCATGATCAAGTAGGCTTCATTCCAGGGATGCAAGGCTGGTTCAACATACGCAAATCTATAAATGTAATCCACCACATAAACAGAACCAAAGACAAAAACCACATGATTATCTCAATAGATGCAGGGAAGGCTTTTGACAAAGTTCAACAGTGCTTTATGCTAAAAACTCTCAATAAACTATGTATAGATGGAACGTATCTCAAAACAATAAAAGCTATTTATGACAAACCCACAGCCACTATCATACTGAATGGGCAAAAACTAGAAGCATTCCCTTTAAAAACTGGCACTAGACAAGGATGCCCTCTCTCACCACTCCTATTCAATACAGTATTGGAAGTTCTAGCCGGAGCAATTAGGCAAGAAAAAGAAATAAAGGACATTCAATTAGGAAAAGAAGAGGTCAAATTGTCCCTATTTACAGACAACATGATTGTATATTTAGAAGACCCCATCGTCTCAGTCCAAAATCTCCTTAAGCTGATAAGCAACTTCGGCAAAGTCTCAGGATACAAAATCAATGTGCAGAAATCACAAGCATGCCTATACACCAACAACAGACAAACGGAGAGCTAAATCATGAGTGACCTCCCATTTACAACTACTACAAAGAGAATAAAATACCTAGGAACACAACTAACGAAGGATGTAAAAGATCTCTTCAGGGAGAACTACAAACCACTGCTCAAGGAAATAAGAGAGGACACAAACAGATGGAAAAACATTCCATGCTCATGGTTAGGAAGAATCAATATTCTGAAAATGGCCATATAGCCCAGAGTAATTTACAAATTCAATGCTATCCCCATCAAGCTACCATTGACCTTCTTTTTTTTTTTTTTTTTTTTTTTAAATATGGAATGCTTCACGAATTTGCGTGTCATCCTTGCACAGGGGCCATGCTAATCTTCTCTGTATCGTTCCAATTTTAGTATATGTGCTGCCGAAGCGAGTACCCATTGACCTTCTAAACAGAACTGGAAAAAAACACTTTATACTTCATGTGGTACCAAAAGAGAACCTGTATAGCCAAGACAATCCTAAGTAAAAAGAACAAAGGTGGAAGCATCATACTACCTGACTTCAAACTATACTACAAGGCTACAGTAATCAAGGCAGCATGGTACTGGTACCAAAACAGAGATATAGACCAATGGAACAGAACGGAGGCTTCAGAAGCAATACCACACATCTACAACCATCTGGTCTGTGACAAACCAGTCAAAAACAAGCAATGGGGAAAGGAACCCCTGTTTAATAAATGGTGTTGGGAAAACTGGCTAGCCGTATGTAGGAAACTGAAACTGGACCACTTCCTTACACCTTATACAAAAATAAACTCCAGATGGATTAAAGATTTAAACATAAGAACTAACACCATAAAAACTGTAGAAGAAAACCTAGGCAACACCATTCAGGACATAGGCATAGGCAAGGACTTCATGACTAAAACACCAAAAGCAAAGGCAACAATAGACAAATGGGATCTAATTAAACTTAAGCACTTCTGCACAGCAGAAGAAACAATCATTAGAGTGAACCAGCAACCAACAGAATGGGAAAAAATTTTTGCAGCACCCATCTGACAAAAGGTTAATATCCAGAATCGCCAAAGAACTAAAGCAGATTTACAAGAAAAAAACAAACCCATTCAAAAGTGGGCAAAGGATATGAACAGATACTTTGCAAAAGAAGACATATATGCGGCCAAGAAACATATGAAAAAATGTTCATCATCACTGGTCATTAGACAGATGCAAATCAAAACCACATTGAAATACCATCTCACTCCGGTTAGAATGGCGATCATTAAAAAATCTGGAGGCAACAGATGCTGGAGAGGACGTGGAGAAAAAGGAACACTTTTACACTGTTGGTGGGAATGTAAATTAGTTCAACCATTGTGGAAGACAGTGTAGCGATTCCTTAAGGATCTAGAAATAGACATTCCATTTACCCAGCAATCCCATTACTGGGTATATACCCAAAGGATAATAAATCATTCTGTTATAAAGACACATGCACACGTATGTTCATTGCAGTGCTGTTTACGATAGCAAAGACCTGGAACCAACCCAAATGCCCAATGATACCCTGGACAAAGAAAATGTGGCACATATACACCATGGAATACTATGCAGCCATAAAAAACGATGAGTTCATGTCCTTTATAGAGACGTGGATGAATCTAGAAACCATAATTCTCAGCAAACTAATGCAAGAACACAAAACCAAACACCGCATATTTTCACTCATAGGTGGGTGATGAACGAGAACACTTGGGCACAGGGAAGGGAACAACACTCACTGGGCTAGGTTTGGGGGGTGGAGGGGAGGGGAGGGGATGGACAGCAGCGGGGAGGGGAGGATGGGGTGGGATAACACCTGGAGAAATGCTTGATATAGGAGATGGAGCAGGGAGGCGGGAGGATGGAGACAGCAAAACACCATGGCATGTGTGTACCTACACAACAATCCTGCAGCATGCAGGATGTGCATATGTATCCCAAAGCCCAAAGTATAATAATCAAAAAAAATAGATAGAAGAAAAAAACACAAATTATCTTACTGTCTAGAGATGAGAGGTGTTCAAAATGGCTAGTTAGGATGCCACTGATTGGACTATATTTCTTTTGGGGGCTCTAGGGAAGAAGCTGTTTCCTTGCTTTCTTTCAGCTTCTAGAGCCCACCTCCATTCCTTAGCTTATGGTCCCTTGCTACATCTTTAAAGCCAGCAGCATGGCAACTTCAAATCTCTGACAGTGCCATTCCCATCTTCCCTGAATAAAGACCCATGTGATTAGATTAGGCCCACATGGATTATCCAAGACAATCCCTCTGTCTTTAGACCCTTAACCATATCTGTAAAATGTCTTTTGCCATGTAAAATAACATCCTTACCTGAAGGTTTTGGGAACTGGGCTATTAATGTCTTTAGGGGGTCATTATTCTGCTTTCCACATACATTTAAACAACTATCAGGCTACAAAAGTCATATTTGAATTGGGCTTGTGTTGCCCCAAAGGCTGTGTTCTTTTACATCATAATACATTGCCTTTTATATCCCTCACTTATTCAATATCATTACCATCCATCATTACCATCCAAACAGCACTGTTGGCTCATTGCAACTTCTGCCTCACAGGTTCAAGCAATTCTCCCTGCCTCAGCCTCCCAAGTAGCTGGGATTACAGGCACCCACCATCATACCTGACTAATTTTTGTATTTTTTAGTAGAGACGGGTTTCGCCATGTTGGCCAGGGTGGTCTTGAACTCCTGACCTGAGGTGATCCACCCACGTTGGCCTCCCAAAGTGTTGGGACTACAGGCATAAGCCACAACACCTGGCTGATATCTTGTTTCTTGACTTCAAACGTCTTCAGGTTGAGCTATCTTGTCTCCTGTACTCAAGGAGTAGTACCTAAGGAACTTCACCCAAAGAGCTCCATTCACGTCTGATTAAGATGATGAAATCTTAGACTTATCCTTAATAAGATGAGACTTTTGAGGAAGAGGCTAAGTGCATTTTGCATATCGGAGAGAGATGAAATTTGTGGCCAAAGGGCAGCTCCTGACAATTTGTGTTTCCAAAGGTGGCCACAGTCATATCTCCAACTGCATGCTCTTTCGTAATGTGATCTTGCTACTCCTCCCTCAAGAGGGGAGCCCTGTCTCACTCTTCTTGAATCCTAACTGACCTTATGATGCACTTGACCAGTCAAATGTCATGGAAGTAATACATGACTTCTGTGGCCAGTTCAAAGAAACCTTGCAGCTTCTTCCTATAGCTTTTGAAGCTCTTGTTCGTGGGAACTCTAAAATGCCATGTAACAAGTCTAGCTACCTTGTTGGAAAGACCATAAAACAAAGTCCTGAGACTACATGCAGAGAGAAAGAGAGAGAGAGAGACAGAAAGAGAGAGGCAGAACAAGCAGCCTGAGAATCCAGTGGAGTCTCCACATGACTGAACCCCAGCTGCCATCTGGCTGCAATTTCATGAGAGAATCTTGGCAAGACCATGGGAAATACCACCCAGCTAAGCCATGTCAACCCATGAAACTGAAATACATAAAACTGTTGTTTTAAGCAATTAGATTTTGGGGTGGTTTGTTATACAGTGATAGATAAATGAAACAGATAGTAATTCATTGTAATATGTGTCTCAATTTTAAGGATATTAAAATGTAAACATAGTACAATTTAGAATTGATGAAAT